>NC_056737.1:837556408-837598908 GCF_019279795.1 Protopterus annectens
CATTTTTATCTCAGCTCCTCCTATCCTGTTAATAATTGATGTTCAACTACCCCTAAAATTGACATATTAAATTCTTCTATAAATATTTCCATTTGTACTGTACTTTTTCTTGATTTCCACATTTACCTGTTTTATACACATTTGCATAAAATTTCTGAAATATTCCTAATACTTCTACAGGATCTTTGGTTATTTTCCTTGTTATAGGCTCCCTAAGCTTGGCAACACCCCTTTCTACTTTCTGTTGCCTAAACTGTTGTGCTAAAAGTTTTGGGGCTCTGGAGTTATCAAAAAACAATTGTGTAACAATCATTTTTCTAAACTCATGCATATTATCCAGGTAGTCTTTTATTTTCTCTTTAGCAGTCTGCATTTGCACTTCTTCCTCTTCTGTGAGATTCCCCGTATTCCACAATACTTTAACCTTTGTCAGTCCCACTAAATAATTTGTGTTACTTCTTAACCATATCTCTTTTTCCTTTATTTCTACCCTATTTTAAACTCTTAATTTCATTTTATACCACTCCCTAGCTATATTTTCTGAAGAAATATCTGTCTTGCCTAATAACTCCCAAATAATTTCTATTACCAATTCCTTATATTCTTCTCTGTTTAACAGATATGTGGGAAAGTGCCAGTGTCTCATTTTTCACTACCTTGCATTTTTATTTTAGTTATTATTGATGTGTGATCAGAAATAGTTTCAATTAAATGCACATGTACCTGTGAAATATAAGTTCTATCTAGCCTAGCTCAAGTTTTGTCCCTTAGGGAACAATATGTTAACTCCCTCCAAGCTCCTACTACTAAATTCACATCTTCCATACCAAATGCTTTCATAAATTTCTTCTTCATAAATCTACCATCTTTTGTTATATTTCCTTTTTAGCCCCCCCCAAGATACATCCTCACTTTTGAAAATTAAATTCCAGTCCTGATGTATAAGTAATATTCCCTGCTGAAAGCAGATTATTTCTCCCATAATTTCTTAAGTGCCATGGTAGCAGTTTTAGGTGGAATATAAATGCGTGCCAACATAATCTTCCTGCCTTGCTAGTAGCCCCTTACTTCTACAAATCTACTATTTGTTTTTATTTTCTGTCACTAATGGAGCTCTTCTAGCAATTAATATAAGTACTTCCCTTTTCCTTTGTCTGGATATTCCACTGAATAACTATACTGAAATCCTTTCTTTATCAAATTCTCATGCTCAGTTTTTTTCCAAATGTGTCTCCCATAGAATAACTATTTGCACTCTGCATTTCTTATCCTAGTTCACAACTTTTTTTTTCTTTGTATATACCTGTGACATCTTACAAGACTTTGTTTTAATGAAGACCCTCAAAACACCCCTAGAACATATTAACTTAATACAAACACACAAAACTATGTATATCTTCAAATAACAAAGTTTAACCCTCGTAATAAGAACATCTGTCCCAGATTGACAGCTACCCTCACCAGGTTCAACTAACCTACAAAGAAGGTTATCCATGCTAAGACACATGGTACAGCCTGTGCTTTTACTTCTACTAAGTGCTATCTGTTTTTGTCTTATCTTTATTCCTCTCCCAGATGCAGAAAACAACTTGAATGCCTTCAGAAAACATTATCTTTTAGCCACTGGACAGAAAAAAGTATTCTGTTCTTATTGCCTTCATATCAGATTGTCTCAATAATGAGAACCAGATATGCAGTTGCCTTGAGCTACAAGCATCTTATGTTGCACTGTGAACATTTATTTGCTAAAGGAAAACTTTCCATTACTTTTAATGTTCTTTTATTTACTTGCTTCCAATTAAAACTTGTTGCTAGATCAAGCCAAGAGCTTTAGTCCAGTCATTTCCCTAAACAAAAGGAAGAAAATCATATCAGTTTTACTTATCATCATGTTCTGTATATTTTTACAACTGTCTCTCACCTCAGTGACATAAGAATGCAGCCTGTTATCTTAAACATGTATTTGTCCAGGCTCTGTTTTATTTTTACATCATAGTGCCTACATTTCTTAAAACTAAATAAGAAAAAATAAAGAAGGAAAAAAGGGGGCACATGTTTACTTTGGTATCCCTATAACACAAAAATAACTGAAAATGCTTTACTATATCACATGCAGTATATGTCATATTTTATAAAAATATTGTTAAGAACAAAATTGTTTTACTTACAGTTGCCTCTTTCCTTCCTCTTCCACTGTCCTTAATGTTCTAAACATTAATAACATGCAATAGGATACATGCATTGGAGTCCCATACAAGTTTAACAAAGTCAAAAAAGTCCAATATTTCCAGGTTTTCTTCTTCCACCATATTTCACAAATCTGATTGATGCTTTGTAATCCCAGATTTATTCATTAATTTCTGAGTTGCTGGTTTTCTTCCTGTTGATTTCCATCTCTGAACTCTAGTCTCTGGTTTATTCCCAATGTACTCCTGGTTCTTCTCGTTAATTCCTATGCTTTTCTCTGTCTTTCAAGCATTTTCCTTTGGAACACAGGAAAAGGTTTCACTGTCACTGTCTATGAGATTTATTAGCAGCAGGATAAGAAACAGAATCCCCTTCTTGTTTGATAGCTCACATTTTGTTGGACAAACTTTTGTATTTCCTCCTTAGCAAGTTCTGCATCAAAAAATGACTTTGACCCTCCAGGAAAAAAAAAATTTGATGATAGACAGATACAGCAATTTGAATCTCATACTTCCCTCTCGACATTCCCTGATTGCTTAAATAAATTTACTTCTCTTTTGACTGGTGTACAGTGACTAATCATTTTCTACAAACACTCTACTGTCTTCAACTTTTAGTACTTCATCCTTCTGCCATAGTTTTGGCAGAATCAACTCTTGCATTTTTACTCTTAGAAGTTTTGACTGCTTTCTCATGGTCAGGTTTGGAGCAGACACACAATGTGCCCTTGCAATTAACAGCTCCTGCTGTGGAATACCAGTACAGTTGCTTATTTGTGTTTTCATAAAATTAATACAGTTTGTTCCTTGCAATTTCTCTGACAAAGCAGAAAATCTCAGGTTTTTGCTATGTTCTCTGTCCTCTAATTCTACCATTTTTGAAACATCTTTCTTGAGCAGTCTCATTTCAACCTCTGTTTTTTTGCAGTTTTATCAGCTCCTCTGAATATCTGTTTAAAGATTCTTCCAGTTTTTCCAGCCTTTTGTTATATGAGTTTATATAATTCTTCAATGTATTGTTTATTTTAATTAGCTCTGAGCACATTTGACTTATGTTTTCCTCTAGATTACTGGAAGTCATGTCTAGCACTAAGGCTGGGGCTTGAACTGCTTTTTGCTGAACAGCTGCAGTGTTTTCTCCTCAGTGTTTGTGTTTGATTTTCTTTCAGGTTCTCTAAATTTCTTCATTGCTGGCATGCAGGCAGTGCACGTATTAGCCAGTAACTGAAATTTACCCCAAAAGACAAATATATCTGGATATCTTTTCTGAGTTTCTGTTTCACAATAGAAAAGCTGAAATTAAGCTGTTACTCAGTGTGCAGCCATCTTGGAAGTCCAAGAGAATTAATATTGTTATACAGTTTCACATCTACCCAACTAATCCACCTAACCACCTACTAAAACTGCCAATATTTTTTTATAATTGCATGTATAAGTTGAATAGCTGTCAATAAATGGAATGGCAATACAGATTACCCACATACTGGTATAAATGCACAATGTTTTACAGGTTTGTGATTGTACTAACCTGTGTAGGTTGCTTATAAAACATTATTGTCTTTGTATTTCTGCCTACCATGAAAATGTGATCACTCTCTATCTCTACTACAGTGATGTAGATTGCTTTCCTCAAAAATTTTAATTGTTCTAGTAAAGGTTTTCTTAAATTTCTTAGAAAGTAAACCTATTTTCCCTTTGACTTAGGTTGTGGCTAAACATCATTTTATACCATGTCACCTGCCCAGTTAACAAATAGCTAAAATAAAAATATAGAAATTAAAGGTGGAAAACAATCTGATTTTTTTCAGGTCATACAGCACTATGACACTATGAAAAGGAAATGACTGCTGTACTTTTCTTCCCTACAAGAATGTTATTTGAACAATAAATACTAATAAACCAATACATGCCTCAATTCTAAGTTTCTTTTCAATGCTTTCAACACAAGGTTTCTGACAAGATTTCTACTTATACTGAAAAGTCTTGTACTATTCAAGATATCTTTAAAACACATCAGCTTTGCTGCAGTCCATACTATTGTGACCATGACCTTGATAGTTGGTTCTCAGTTATATTGTTCTGCAGTTGTCTTACTTTTAAAACTTGTATATATTTGCTGTTTCTTCTGCTAAAGCAATATTTATAGCATTTTCAGATGTTATGTTATTTTTGATAACCTTTTGTATGTTTTCATAATTTGGTCTACATGCAGTCTTGTTTATCAACGTTTTATCTAATGTTTCTCCATAACTGCAGTCTTGAACTTGATTTTTTTTTTGTCTTAACTCAGCCACAAACTCAGTGACTGATTCAATAAGCTTTCTAGTATGCGACTCTGACTGGTATAGCTGACTTATGTCACAAAGTTGAGGTCTTTTAATTTATTCGTTCAGGACTCCAAGAAGGTTTTCATTAAATTTAAGATTTCAGTTCCAGAAACACAAAAACATCTGACTTCCACTTCATTTTATTCATCTCATTTGCAAAATTATAGCTAATCCTACTGTTCACTGCATTATTCCCAGGATTAAGTTTTCACATCAAATGCAGTCAAACTGCTTGAAAGTCCCAATTTCTTCATTTCCTGCAAGTGATAAAATTACTTATTTAATATTTTTTTTAATCCTTGAGTCTGTATCTTGTGAATACTCTCAGCAAAACAAAGGAGCAAAGACTTAAAGCAAAGGTCCAAGCATAGCAAATAATTCAAAATAGTACATTAGCATAAACTTCTAGGTGCTCTGTACAGCATAACACATAGGAAGGAAATTAAACAGGACAGACTTAAATAGAGCTTGAGCTAGATACCAACAGAAAAAACCTTACACAGCTCTAAAACATAATGTACCAGCTAGGCTTGGAAAATACTATACATACCCATCTGGATTTCTGTTCCCAACTACTCATATTCTAATGGATTCCTTTTAACTTATTTTCTATCAAAACACCAGGATTGCAGGTACAGTTCCCATACCCAGTGCTGGAGTGCCAAAATTAAAGGAGAAGTTGAGAACACTTTTCTCAGAAAAAGTTCAAGCCATCTAAACAGTTCTTCTAAACAAATATCACTAACAATAAAATAACCGTGAATACAACTCATACCTAGGACGGTAGCTAAAATGTGTGTGCACATTCTGAATTTCTAATTTGGATGATTCAGCACTATCATTATTAATAATTATTTTTATGCTATTGCATCCTACTTACACATATACTATACTGCATATTTCTAGTTATACTCAGTTTTTAATGTTTACCAAACTGGCTAACATCATTGCTGAAAGAGGTCCATATCACTGGTTCACCTCATCAAGTTAACAAGCAAATAAATAAAATAAAAGAATACCATCTCTGATATTATTGTATAACATTGTCCACAGTGCACAATGGCATGCCATCTCTGGGTAAATTCCTTTCCAGTTTTCCTAAACTGTCTAGATTTAAAGTGAAGAGCTGACTAAAGTTATTAGCAAACATCATGTAATGCTACAATTCACTATGTTACACTTGGGGGGAAAAGTAGCCCCATTAAACCAGTAAACCAGGATGCCATGTTTCACAGCTCTCTCTGTTCCTAAATATGCATCATCCTACTTATCCCTGCCCTCAACACAGATGACCAGACTCATCCATCCAATGATAGAAATGCTGAAGCACAGCTTCACTCATGAAGGACCTAGAGTGCATACTGCCATAGCTTTGTGTTAACAGATCATGCAAAATAGAAGATATGAAAGCTACAGCAGTACAGACTTAGTGAACTTGGAAGTATCAGCACATCCCTCTTTGAGTATGCAGGTTTAATTCAAAAGTACACTCACTGGAGTCGTCTTTTAGAGATTATACACGTACAAGATAAATGATTCACCTCAGGACATCTAAATAAACACTGAGAGATCATAAAATACTTCCTTTCAGGTTAACTTATAGTTAAAATTTGATGTATTCTCTCCATTTACAAGTCACACTACTGTAGTATGCTGTCAGAGGTACTCCAAAACATTTCCTGTAAACTCAATTCCTCTAATGACCTCCTGGCTACCTGTCCTGAACAGCATTTATATTATACAAGTGATCATTTTATCAACAGTGTAAAACAGAGCCTTAACCTTGAAGTCAATGCATGTTTTACATTTAACAGATAACTCATTATATGTCAAAAAGAACTGCCAGGAAATACCTCTACATATGACTTTGCCTGCAAATTTCACCATTAACCTAAATCTGTTAGTCATGATTCTCATGTATTCTAGTCAGTGGTTACAAAGCTATGCCAATTTCTATGGCTTTACCTGCACTGACAACATAAATATATCTTGTGCTGAATGGCACTTTTAATTTGCATTAGAAAAAAGTGCTAGATCCATGATGCACACTAGCCTGGTTGTGCAGCTGTTTGATTCCCTTATTTTTTTTCCTTGTTAAGTATTTTTCTCCTCACACCTCCTGTAAATATCAGCTCTCTCCACTCATGCCTATTCACCCATCCCTTTCTCCCAGCATCGAAAAACACTTGGAGAGGAAAATGAGAGTGAAGGGCTGTGGTCATCATCCAGGAGGGATTAAGAGTTTTTTACAAGATCCCAATTCCCCCCTCCACATTGTGGTGAATGGGTGCAGTGCAGCAGTGGGGTCCGTGGAGCTGACTCTGTTCTGTCTGAATCCAGCTGAAGAGGTATGCACTGTTTGGCCGGTTGAGGTGGCCATCCTTGGTCCTTTCTCTCTCTGCTTTCTATACCATAAAATGTCCACTAGGTGGTAGATACTCAAAGTGCAAAACAACATCACTTAGGACATGCTGATCTTGACAATGTATTCCCTACGCTTCTAGCCATCCCCTCCAGTACTTATGATGCTAATCAAATTCAGGCTGACTGGGTCACAAGCATGAATTCATTATTTTATTCTGACTATATAATTCACTTCTTAAAAAATGTTTTTCAAAGAAAAAAATAACATACATTAAAAAAAAAAATAATTGGATCCCCCCACCAAACAGAGCAACATATCAGACCTGCTTTTAAACTACACAAGCTTGTCTGAAACTTACCTGATCTGTAATAAAGGGACCCTATAAGCCAGTCACTCACACTCATTAAAAATGATGCATGACTAAGCAGACATGACAAGTCCTCTCTGTTGCATATTTGTTGCAGACAAATATGGCTTCCTATAGCCCAGGCTAACCAGTTGAATTCTATTGTTATACCATCACTAAGTTAAAAGCTATTTTCATGTGAAAGCTTATGCAACAAATAACACTGTCTCGGTTTTATTCCTTTTCCTAATACTCAATTCTATTCAGGGTTATACAGGCCCTCAAAGCAGTTCCTATCTCAACAAGGGTTGTGCCAGTCCATTGCACCACGCATACACATCTAAGGGTAATGTAAACATCTGCTTATGTATCTATCAATATGTCTTTAGTGCGACTGAGGAAACCAAAGACCCTAACAAAATCTCACACAGCCACAGGAATGATGTGCAGATTTTACATAGAACAAACATCAGCCAGGAACCAAAATGAAGGCCCAAGTGCTATGAGACAACAATGCTAATGGAATCCTCACTTCATCTGTTTTCTTATCTGCATTCCGAGACACATCACAGTTTTTCTTCAGCCCAATGGACTCTGAATGAGTTTGTTGGAGTATCCATATACTCACATGATGCACTGCATTAAGGGATTTAAAATAGCTACATTACACTGTTTCTAGTACTATCTCTGTTAGTAACTCCCAAGCTGCTCTATAATTTCTTTAGTTAGAGCTTTCACAATTGTCATCAAGAGTGTATATCTTACCTCTATTTATATAGAATTCCAGTACTCAGGAAAGCTATTTATTTAGCTAACATCTTATTAAATTGCTTACGTATCTTCGTTCATTGATTTGCACTTTTATGCACTAAAAGCTTTTTAAACAAAGCAAGTTGCTAAGCATGTATACCAAAGAAAATTCAGAGAGTGCAGGCTAGTACATCACATTTAATATAAGATTATATATATATATATATATATATATATATATATATATATATATATATATATATGTGTGTGTGTGTGCGTGTGTCTGTGTGTGTGTGTGTGTGTGTGTGTGTGTGTGTGTGTGTGTGTGTGTGTGTGTGTATATGCGTATATGCGTGTGTATATATATATATATATATATATATATATATATATATATATATGTGTGTGTGTGTGTGTATGTATGTACGTGTGTGTGTATATATATATATATATATATATATATATATATATATATATGTGAGTGTGTGTGTGTGTGTGTGTGTGTGTATACATATATATATATATATATATATATATATATATATATATAAATTTTTTGGTTTGTTTTTTGCCCTTCACGTTTCAGTTCTTCACTGCAAGATTTTGGTGTATAGTAGCTTATACTACCGTGCCATCTAGTGGAGAAAATTAAGATTTGTGATAAGATAAGAAAAAAAAAACAGACCAGCCTGTATTATCTTGGCCAAAAGAAAAGCTGATTTCTCATGCAGCATCTGTCTTTGAGCTTTTAGGTCCTCTCAGGATTGGTCTCATTTTACAGTATCAGCAGTGCTCCTGTTACATGACTTTAACATACTATAGCAGTTATTGCTTTCTGCTTATTTGCCTGTACTAATTTTAAGCAACTCATCCTATCCCTACTAGAACTGATCTTAGAATTAAAAAGCAGTCCACACTGTACTCACCTACACATTTAAAAATCTGAAAGGATCATGCTAGAGTCACTTAGTAACTATTTAACCATAGTTTTCCTCTGGAAAACTAAATTAGCCATATATCTATCTTTCTATCTATACAGAAAAAAAGAGAAAAAAAAAATATATATATATATTTAAAATGGGTTTACATCATGTGCTTGAACTGCCAAAAGTTTGAGCATTTGAAATACCAACTAAAGAGTTTGAAAATATTGCCAGTGTTGGGATAGGCAGAATCACAATAGAGTATCCACAAAACAAACAGTACCATAATTACCCATTCTAAAGACTTAAACCTTGCCTGTAATATAAATATGACCTCCTAGAGAGATAGATATGTATCCCAGATACTATCCCATCTATGGAACAGGCTCCCCATCCATGTGAAGCAGAGCTCCTCACTAATCCAGTTCAAGTGCAACTTGGACAATTGGATGGGAAACTGGAAATTCATCCCTGGTTTTGCACGTATGTCTCTGATGCAAACAGGTAACCTGTAAATGATTCATCTCACAGGCCCGTGCTTACACTTATTAAGGGTATAAGAACTTGTCAGAGATTTGGGATGCATGACTAGGCTTAAAAAGGCCCTTGTGGTCGTTAGCCTATGAACCTAGTAGGGGACAAAAATTTGTCCTTTCTCCACTATAGTGCAATCTTAGAGTTCATATAAACACACACACAGACATTTATATATATATATATATATATATATATATATATATATATATATATATATATATATATTTGAGCCGTACAGATCCCCAACTGCACTTTCCACTGAAACATTAATCGGCAAGCATACTTAACCGAAAGTGCTGTTTACCAAAGCAGCACTTTCGGGTAAGTATGCTTGCTGTGCCAGTCGTACTATGGTGCGGATAAGGGAAAATTCCCTTTTCCCCACTGTAGTGTGACCTCAGAGTGGTAATATTAAAGTAGGGGGGTGCAGGGGGGCTTGCCCCCCTGCATAGCAGTAGATTTAATGTTTTTTTTTTTAAACATACTTTAACGAAAGCGCTTTTTTGGTGAAAGTGTTTTCGTTAAAATGTGTTCGGCAATTATGGATTTGGACTTTTGAGCTTTCGATCAAAAGTCCTAGATCTATATATATATATATATATATATAGTTGCAGGGAAGCTTGCCCCAGAAAAAAGATAGGGGGATTATGTTTTTTTTTTTGTTTTTTTTTTAATCTTTTGATTCAAACTGATTTTTCAGTATCCAAGTGCTCAAACTTCTTCCAGTTCAAGCACTTGACATACACTTTGTGTGTGTGTGTGTGTGTGTGTGTGTGTGTGTGTGTGTGTGTGTGTGTATGTGTATGTATGTATGTATGTATGGAATCATAGAAAGTAGAAACAACTGGGCCAGTACCTTGAAAGGTGATTTTGTGGATATCTATCCAGTTGTCTAAACTCCTTAAAGGAAGATAGTGTGTCACAGTGCTTAAATTAATTATAGGCTCTAAATAGCCTCTAATTGCAAAGTACCTTGCAAAGTTAAGGGAAAACAGCTCTTGTACTTTACAAAAAAGCACCTAAACAGACATGTCCAAGGGTCAGCTTCCGGTGATTTCTCCTGTCCACCTGGTGAATCTGGGCATACTGGGGCAATGCAGCAACTGCCTCATGTACACAGTCAACCCTCTCCTCCTACCACCCAACACTAAAACCTGCGAGAGATACACTTACATAGCCAAACTGGAAGCAAAGCTCTCTCCAGCCAAGATTGTGCTAGGCAGTCAAGAGGAGGTTAACACCTGCACTACGCCTCAACCAACACATAGCCCTTCAAAACCCACACCATCAACACCCACACATAGCAACACTAAACTCACATATGCGAAGGCCCTTAACATTAACCAGCCCAAGCAACAAGGACCTCTGAAGTTGAAACGCAAACAAACACCAGTCACAACCAAAGTGACACATAGCTCACAACACCAGTGTGCCACCCAACAACAGCCCCTAAGGCAAGACAACGTACCCAACACTTTAGTCATAGGTGACTCTATAGTCAGGCACACTGATGTCCCACTCACCAGGTTGAACAATGAGAAAATTACAGTCAGCTGCCTGCTGGGTGCCAGGATCCTCCACATAACGCATGCACTCAAGTCACTCCACAACAAGTACAAATACGATTCTGTCATTGTCCCATGTTGGAGTGAATGACTTGAGACGTACCTCCCTGGACTACATGAAAAGAGACATGGAAGAGCTCTTGGATCATGTGGTCCAGGCAGGTATGACCCTAGCCCTGAGTAGCAGATTGCCTTCGCCCAGAATGATACCACAGTATAAGGACAAAATGATTGACTTCAACAATTGGCTAAGCTTCTGGTGTCATTCAAAGGGGATCCAGTATCTGTCTGCCTGGGACGACATGATTGACAAACGACGATGCTTTGCCAGAGATGGTCAGCACCTGTCACCCCTGGAATTCAGGTTACTGGCTAAAGCTCTTGCCACCCCTATAGTGCCTTTTTAGGCAAGCTTCAAAGGACAAAACCACCACCGTAACAGATACAAGCATGCAAAATCTGAAGGTAATGCTACTCAATGCTAGAAGTCTAAACCTCAAAATGCATTCTCTTGAGGCACTCCTAAAAATGGAGAACATTGATATCTGTGCAATAACTGTGACCTGGTTCCAGAGAGCACCCCTGCAATACCAGGCTGCAACTCTTACCACACTTTTTGGCCACAAAACCAAGACAGAAACACTAAAAGTGGAGAAGTGTCTATATTCACCAAGGATATTCGCACCTCCAGGCTAGTTGCACAACACAATGCATCTGAAATTCTCCAGGTGCAACTAACACTAGGTAAGACTGCAATCCAAATTGTAGCTTGCTACAGATCCCCCACCATGCCCCAAGATTCTCACTACACCTTTCTAAACATACTGGAAAATATTAAGATACAACCAAACACCCTAATACTGGGTGAGTTCAACTACCCTGCCATTAACTGGAAAAACTACTCGGGTACCAACACCTTTTCCCAACGGTTCTTGGAATTCATAAATGCCCTGGATCAACAAATCCATTGTCCCACCAAGGGCTCCAATATCCTAGACCTGGTCATTACCAACATGGGAGATAGATGCTCCACACCAGTAGTCACCCCCTCATTGGTCAGGTCTGACCATACGCAAATTACCTTTGACATCCACATACCCCCCACCCCCTCCAAGTAAGGAAACCTCCGTTAAAAAACTTCTCCAAAGCCAACTTCATGCTACTCAAGTCAGAAGTGACAAACTTCATGACACCCATGCAGACGGGAGCTGAAAGTTCGACTGCCGAATCCTACACTAAGGTTCTGTACGAGCACATTCACTCATGCATGAATCGTGCCATCCCAAATAGAACCAAGACGCTCTCCTCCAAAAAAAGGAAGCCAATCTGGTGGTTGCCTGCCATAAACAAACTATACAACAGAAGAAAGAAATTGTTGCAGAAAAGAGGAAAATCCCAGGATGCAAAAAACTCCCTTACTAGCCTCAGTAAGAAGCTGAGATCCTTCAGAAAATCCTCCAAAGCTAGTTGCGAAAATAAAATTGCAAAAGATTCCAAAGACAACCATAAGTCATTCTATAGTTATGTCAAGAATCTAAATGGCAATGCTCAGATATGCTCTGAGTTACAACAGAATGGCATTAAATATACTGATTCCAAGGATATTGCCAATATCCTGGCAGATCAATTTAGTGCCGGCTTCACCCCCCTCTCACCCCCTAAAGGGCCCACCTCAATACCAAAAGATTGCCAAATTCCAGTAATCATGGCCACACAGGTAGAAACTGCAATCTCCAAAGCTAGGAATACAGCATCCATGGGACCAGATGACATCCCGGGCTGTGTACTACATGAACTACAAAATGAACTGGCACCTCGCCTTAGTGTCATGTTTAATCATAGCCTCACCTTAAGCTTCATGCCCACTGAGTGGCGCACAACTACAATTATCCCACTCCACAAGGGGGGATCCACCTTGGATCCCGGGAACTACCGTCGCATTAGTCTGACGAGCCTGATCTGCAAGGGCATGGAATGCATTATCATGGAACTTATAAACAAAGACATTGGCAACCTTCAAACACTGGACCCCACCCATTTGGGGTCCGTGAAGGGACGATCTAATCTCCTGAACCTGTCTGACTTCTTTGAATCAGTCTCCAGAGCTGTGGACAAGGGTAAGGAGGTCCACACAGCCTATGTAGACCTTGCCAACGCCTTTGACATCATCCCCCACTCGGGAATCATAGATAAACTTACTAAGCTGGGCATACATTCCTATGTCACTCGATGGGTTGCCAACTGGCTTACTGACAGTACCCAGACTGTAAAAGTAGCTGACACCAAATCCAGCTCCAGACAAGTGACAAGTGGAGTACCTCAGGGTTCAGTCCTGGGACCGCTCTTGTTTGTCATCTACTTCTCTGAAGTACAGGCCAACACTAAGGGATTCTGGCTAATAAAGTTCGCAGATGACTGCAAACTGGGAGCCATTATTGATTCCCCAAATTATGTGGATATTCTACAAAAGGGCCTTACAGAAACAGACTTGGTGCCAGAGCAATGGGCTCAAGCTTAATGCCAAGAAATGTATAGTTATCCCCTTTGGGAAAAAACATGTACGCCTGAATTACCACATAGGTGGCAGTACACTAAACACCAAAAGTTTGATGAGAGACTTAGGGACACAGGTGGACAGTGGTCTCACCTTCGATAACCACATCACCACAACAGTCAGGAAATCCTTCTATGTGGCACACCTCATCACTAAGGGCATTTCATCCAGAAAAAAGGAGGTCATTGTCCCACTGTACTCAACCCTCATTAGACCCATTATAGAGTACAATGCCCCATTTGGTATGTACCTCACAAGACATCTGCAACAGCTGGAAAGGCCACAGAAATACTTCACTAAAAGAATCACAGGCCTAAAGCAGATGCCCTATACTGACAGTCTAAAAAAACTCCAGCTATACTCTGGCATATCGTCTACTCAGAGGTGATCTCTGCTTAACATACAAGGCCATGTCAAACCCTGAGCTGTTGGACATGTTCCACTTAAAGAAATCCCAATCCCTTAGAGCCACACACTTCAGGGATCTAAACCTTGTCATCACAATGAACAAAACATGCTGAAGGGATAGGTTCCTGACCCAGAGACTCCCCATACTCTGGAATAGGCAGCCCATACATGTCAAGCAGAGTGCCTGCTTGGCTCTCTTCAAAAGGAACCTTGACAATTGGATGGGAGATAGGAAATTCACCCCTGGGATCACATCAGTCACCCTGCTAAACAGGGGTCAAGGGAAGTAAATATTGTGGGAAGAAATATTCAGGGAATTGTTAGCCTAGTACCAACCTATGAACCCATGAACCTAAAATTTTAAGTGGAAATTTGTTCCAGATAAGGAATAAGCATTGCAAGACAAATCTGTCTGTTTAATGTGCTTTGTTTATTTGATGAAGCAGGTTCAGATTCCTGATTCTAGTGTTAGGGGAACTGTTTGATTTGTGGAAATGAAAGAGGTCTTGGACTACTGGAGCCCTAATGGCCCAAAGGATAAGGCACAGATCTCCCCTAATGAGTCTATAGGGCACTGCATAAACAGACAGTGCTTCTAGCCTCACTTGGTAGATTTTAACTTTCAAACCTGAGATCCTTTTAGTTAGGAAGCTCTGGGGTCTTTCCAGTTCTTTGATATACCTAGTAATAGCCATCCCAAAAGAGGCACTGTATTGCATAATAGGTGTGATCAATGCAGAAAATAGAGAGTTAAGAACTTTCTTAAATCTGGATGAAATGCCTTTTGCAGTCATCTGCATCAAGTAAAAATATATCCTCACTGCCCTTTCATTGTAATGGTCAAAGGCAAGGAAATTATCTACCTATGTTCCAAGGTGTCTCACCACACTTTCATTTTAAAGCAGTGTGTTGCATATACTGTAAGATGGATGAAAGGATTGTTTACAAAATGTGGCAATATTGCACTTTTTAGCGTTTAGTTTTAATCCATTTTTGAGCACCAGTTGTTGGCATGTGTAAGTTCCACTTGAAGATTTTGCATGTCAGAGAGGGACTTGCAGATGACACCAAGCTTGCAGTCATGAGCAAACGTGGTTAGCTAGCGATCCACATTTACAGTTTGGAGATCTGTAAAACAGATGCAAAATAGTAGGGCTCAAAGCACAGAGCACTGAAAAACATCACTGGTCACCTTCATGTTTACTGAGGATGCACCTACCACAATAAGTTTGCAGTCCACCTATGTAGGGGTCAGTTTGAAGGCCATTCAGCTAGTTTATCATGTTAGCATGTCATATGGCATCAAAAGCCTTAACCAGGTCTAAACATGCGGTATGTAGAGCATATCCACTATTACTATTACTCTCATAAAAATGTTGACCAGATTAATTAGACAGGATCTACTCTTAACATAGTCAGACTGCTGGGAATCAAGCCTTATACTATGTTTAATATCATTATTAATTAGGTTAGTTCCATAGCGTTGCAGATGAGATTGGTCAGGCTAATGGGTCTGTAGTTTCTGCTGTTAGTGGTCAGTCCACCTCTGTGAAGTGGCATCACAACAGCAGTGTGCTGTACTTCATGGATAAAAACAGTGGCTAAGTTCAGACTGAATAGCGGGTCGACTAGCGTACATTCTGCACTGTTTATCAGACAATAAAATATATTATCAGACCTCATGAGTAAACTGTTTTCATTTTGGACAGTATCTTTAGCAAGTGTTCTTTGGTCATGATAAGGGGTAAGATTCTGTGGGATGTGTGGGCATTGTATAGTTGTTTTGGGGTTAAACTTGCACTGAATTTGTTTGCTAGTATGTTGGCTATCTCTGTTGGATCTTAGTAGGTAACGCATTTCGGATACGTTCTGAGAAATGTTGGCCCATTTCCTATAATTACTAAAAATGATTTGCAACTGTCTTTACCTTCTGATATTAGTGTAACTTTATGGGATGCCTTCACATGCCTAATGATGGTTTTAGTTCCTTCGATAGCTTTTTAATGTTAACTTTCATTTGAGGGTTTTTGTTTTGTTGTGCAGTTTAAGAATTTTTTTTCTTTTATTGTATTTTTTACTTACACATGTGGACCAACAGGTTGCTTTACTTTCAAATGTCTTATTTTGTTTGGATCTGGTAGGGACTGCTAGGTCAATGCATTTGTCTAGATGTACATTGAGTTTGTTTGTGTAACAACTTACTGTGTCAGTATTTTGGGTAATACCATTAAACTTGAGCTTTTTTGAGACTTCATCATAGAAATGATGAAGGTTTGTACATTTGAAGTCTCTCAACTTTGTGATTTTTTTTCCTGATTGTTTGAAGATTTTTGAAGGAAAATGTTACCAGTTTGTGATAAGATTTAACTGGAGAAGGAAGTACCAGGAGGACAGTTTATACTGATACCATGTTGATAAGGACCATGTCAAGAATATTATGTCCTATTGTGGGTTCCTTGACAATTTAGTCCAGGGAGTTTTTCTTTATGAAATCAAGGATTTTTTAAACATTACTTACAGTTTATCTTTCAGTAATTAACGTTTATTAGAATCATGGAATTCCTGTTGATTTGGAGCTCATCCAGTGTACTCAAGAATAAATAATGGCTTTCTGGGAGTATAAAGGGTATCCTATAACATGCTATGATCTGATATTTGGTCTTGTTTAATGTAATTTAGATGTCAATCACTTCAGTTCTGGGTCTCTAGTGAAGTAATGTGGTTCCTGACTAATATGGATACTCATAGCCGGCCTTAGGCAAAGGCCAACTAGGCGGTCGCCTAGGGCACTGCTCTAGTAGGGGCACTTTTCCAGTAAATTGGATGGTGGAGGTGTGGGGGGCACTATGGAGCCTTTTTGCCTAGAGCACCAGTTGACCAAAGGCCGGTGCTGAGGATGCCTCACCAGAGTTACCATTGGGCCAAAAGGCATAGGAAGCACAACACTATGGAATGGAGGGAGTGCCTTCTGTACCTTTAAACCACGTTTCTGTAATAACACAAACATGTACGTGTTCCCAATACAGCAGGGCCTCAAGATCAGGTAATTTGCTATGCTGTGCAGACTCCTGGCACTGAGCGAGGTTCCGTATTGAAAGGTTGAGACTCAAATTGCCAAGTTTCAACATACTGAAAAAAATACAGACCAAAAGCATGGGAGAAGAGTAAATACTGAACATTGCTCTTCTTCTTTAAACTACTTTTTTTGCAGGGGGGCTTGCCACTTTGCATCTCTTGATGTGGGGGGGCAAGCCCCCCAAACCCCTGAACTTTTATATATTAACTCTGAGATTGCCCTACATGAGAGGAAAGGGAATATTCTGAGAAATGGCAATTTTGGACTTATTATATGTAAGTTGGGATTGTTGGTCATTTGGTCACTTCTTTTCTGGACTCGTCAGCCCCATTCCCAGCATTCTAAATGGTTACCATTGAGCAGAGCCAGCATAAAGTAGTCTGTTGCCTAAGTTGTTTTTGTTTGATTGGGAGATCTGTTAGCTGGACTCTGCCTAAAAAGGCCCTGTGGGCCCTGCAAAAACCAATATGCAGAAAACCTAGAGCGAGAGGTGCAGGCCATCCTTGGTGACATAATAGTGACTATTTATATTCTCCTCCCATACTGACACATACTGGATCCCTAAGTAATGATACCAACTATTCAGCCAATTATTGACGTCAATTATCTTCTGTTCTTTGGCATCATTCAAGGAGAAAGGAAGGATGGATTCTATTCAAACCCAGGGTCTTACCAGATTTGTGACAAGCATGGAGAGCACTGTCATGTCTCTCTACTACCCCTCAGGGTTCTATGCACCAGATAATTCACTCCCACATGGACCACTATTATGTCAATCATATTTGGCTTAAGGGTCTTTAGGACCCTTGACATGTCAGAGATCCTGGCTCCTGAAAGGCAACTCATTATCACCATCTCTTTATCCAGCCTCAGGAGAATTTAGTGTGCCTGACAAATGGAGTCACCAATCACTAGTACACTTTTCTTCAATGGGTGTCTAAGTGCAGTAGTTTTTTAGTGGTTACTTACCTGGTGAACTTTTACTGTGCTAGTAGGTGTTGTAGTGTTTGATTTATGCTGATCCCCATACTTACTAGGTCTTGAAGACATAAGCAGGGACTTTTTAATGGCGTGACTCTATACTAGTTTACTGCATATTGTCTGGAATGCAGTGGTGGTGAGGGTTGTGAACAGGTCATGTTTGTTTGTGAGAGGGAGGCGTCCAATCTGGCTCAGTACTTGCATGTCACATATAGATAGCAATGAGCTAAACAATAATTCATTGTCTGTGCGCATCGGTCAATTGTTTTACTGACTGAGTCAAATACTATTAGGCTGGGAACAGGGGGTGGACAAGCTGGCTGTCCTTCTATTTTAGTCCAAGAATACAGTAATTTATTAATAGGTGGCTCATATTTCTAGTGTAAAATGTATAAGTAATATTAAGAGAATATGGCTTAAGAATTTATTTGTAGTGCTAGAAGGAGAAAAATTAATAAAGTTAAAAAGAATAAGAATAGCTCCCGTTTATCTGAGATAATACTGGACTTGAATTTAATTAGTAGATAGTGCAGGAATGTGCTATGGACTCTTAATGGGTATAAAAATGAATAGATTTGTTTGCAGAAAATTTGACACAGAAGAGCCTGCACCTTATCTAATACAGTGCTGGATGGCACTGCTTACAGCAGCATCCAACACTGTTTATGCCAGCAGGGAAAATGAAAAAAAATAAATAAATAAACAATAGAAACTTAGTTAAGGGTTATTAGAAATGAACACAACCAAAACTTAGCTGGAAAACTTATATGGCAGCAGCAAAATTTGGGAAAAGCAGAAGAAAACACTAAATAAGATACCAGAAACATGTTAGCAATGCAGTAATAGCCACACCACAGTACAAAAAACACAGCAGTTTTTTTCCTAACTATATATACTATATATCTGTGTCCATTTTCAGTAGAGGACTGGGGAGAAAAGCTTCACAAAACACAATATTATTTATATTACGTGACATTTTACAGATGCAGGTGCATTACAGATTTTTTGCAATTCTTTACATTTCCTTACATTTCTGCTTACAGAATCATAGTACATATCATATATGAATAGTTATGCGAAGATATCTCTAATAACATTAGATTAATATATAAAAGCACACTCTCTTCATAGTTAACAGACCAGTAGCTAGCTTATACAGGTATAGTGATTAGTACCCAGAGATAAGTGAGGTAGTTAGTCAGGGTTAGCACAAGGGCATAACCAATATGATTTAAGGTATGGTTTCAGTTTGCTTTTAAATAGTATTATTGAGGAAAGGAAGCTTAAGTCACTGGGGAGTAAGTTCCAGGTTTTGCCCACAGTATTAGAGAACAAAGAGTCACCTGCCATATTGTTGGCTTTTCTTATTTGTACAAGTAGTTTATTAGATGAGCTTAGGGACTTAAGGTTATTATAGGGGGTGATAAGGTTGGTAAGTATTGACATATTAGTAGGTTGATACAGGATCTTGTGGGCAACTGTTAATTGGCTAAATAGTAGTAGATTTGGCATCTCTAGCCATCCTAGTTGTTCAAGATTGTAACAATGATGGGTTCTGAAAGCAGACGCAATATTATTGTAGAAGATAGCCAGCTTGTTGACTGTTTTTATAGTACTGTTAATATGGGAATCAAAGTTAAGGTTGTTGTCAATTAGTACCCCAAGAAGTTTTGTAGTAAGATCAGGAGATATGATAGTACCATTGCTTGATATAACAGTAAAGTTAAGTGGGGAAGCCCTACAGGTGGGAGTGAATAGTAACAGCTTTTTTTGGGGGGGGGGGTTCAAGATGAGGCATCTGTGTAGAAGCCATTTCTCGACTGTATTAAACACATTTTGAGTTAGGGTCTGTAGGTCTGACGGAGAAGTGGCTGAGCATATTAACGTGGAATCATCTGCATATTGGATACAGGTAACTTGAGGTATTACAGAATGTAGGTCAATTATAAAAATGGAAAATAGGAGAGGAACTAATATGAAGCCTTGAGGGACACCGAGGGCAATTGGGAGGTGGGTAGATAAGTTATTCTCCCGTTGTACAGCCTGCTGTCTGTTGTTTATGTAGGAATGGAACCATTGTATAGCCAGTGCATCTATTGACAAGTTTTTGAGTATGTTTACGAGTAACTGGTGGTTAACCATATTGAAGGCTTTCGAGAGATCAATAAAGAGGGCTGAGGATATTACAATTTTTGTTAATACAGTCAGACAGGATAAGAGGGCAGAGGTGGTGCTATGATATGGCCTAAAACCATGTTGGCAGTTAGCTAGTAAGTTGTTTTCTATTAGGTAGTTTAACAGTTGTTTATGAATGCATTTCTCCATGATTTTGCCAGTGGAGATAATATAGCTATAGGTCTATAGTTCGATAATTTGTTGGTGTTATCACCTTTATGCAGGGGGATAATATGTGAAATTTTCCAGATTGATGGGATAGTTCCTTCAGTAATAGTTCTATTAATCAGGATGGACATGGAGTAGGCTATAGCTTTTTGCAGGTATTCTGCAGGTAGTAGATCGGCAGAGAGGGTGGTTGGTTTAAGTTTTTGAATAAGGGTGCAGACAAGGGAAGTAGAAATAGGTTGAAAGTGAAATGATGGTGCTGAGTTAGAGATAAAGGTAGTCATTGATGAGGTGTCAGGTGATAGTTGATTGGCAAGAGATTGAATGGTCTCTGTGAAGAAAGTGTTAAAGGTATTGGCTATCTGCTTGGGACTATCGTGATCAGAGCCTAATGGGGTGGGTGTGATGGAATGAGCTGGGCGTAAGAGTTTATTAATGCCTGACCAGAACTTTTGTGGTTTGTTTTGGTGGGTTTGTTGGAGTTGAAAGTAAAAGTTTCTTTTATCCAACAGTATGGCTTTTTTGTATCATTCCTTAGCTGTCTAAACTTTAATTGATTTTCAGGGCTTTTAGTAGTATGCCAATTGGCCCAGACTTTTATTTCTAAGGATGATTTTTTGTTTGGTTGCTTTTGAGATGCATGGTGCAGGTCTAATCCTAGTTCTAATTGTACGTGTTGGTGCATGGTAGTCTAAAATGGCTACGAATTTAGTATTAAAGTATTTTACTGCTTCCTCTAGAAGTAGGTGTTTCAGGAGTGACCAATCACATGCCTTAAGTTCATTTTGAAATATGTCAGGGTTAAAATTTTTGTTGGTCCTTATTGTTCTATAGGTGGTTGGGCTTGGAATGTCACTCTTATATCTGATTATAAAGGTGAGTGAATGGTCGCTTATATCTTCGGGGAGGGTCCCTACTTTGTCAGTTTGGTGGTGACTATTTATGAGAATCCAGTATAAGGTGCTTTCCTTGTTATTAAGTTTATTGTTCCTTGTGGGGGATGTAACGGTTTGAGTAAAACCATATAGGTTAATATGAGTAGTAGGCTGTTCAGAGGTACAAATCCTCCAGTTGATATTAAAGTCACCAAGTACTATGGTTTCTTGGGAATAGTTAGTGGAAAGCCAGCTAAGGATATCCTCTAGGATGTTAGAGTTATTGCCTGGGGGAAGATAAACACAGATAATATAGATGGATTTACATTTATTGAACTGCAGCTTGGAAATAAGGATTTCAGCATTACTAGTTAGAGATGGTTTAGAGTCTATAGAGGTCACCTGTAATCCAGATTTATATAGAATAGCTACTACCCTACCCTTCTTAGCTTTACGGTCTGGTCTCAAGATATTGTATCCAGGAGGAATAACCTCATTGTCTTGTGTTGCTGGCTTGAGCCATGTTTCAGTGAGACATAGGATGTCAAATGAATGCACATCCATGAGAGCATGTAGGTGGGCGACTTTATTATTTATGCTCCAAATATTGAGATGGGCTATCAGGAGTGAGTTAGTGGGTATGGTGAGCAATTGTGTGTTAGCAGGAGTTGGGGTGTGGGGCTCTGTGGTTGTGGTAGAATTTGGGCTGGGATTTGGATGTATATCACCATCTATTAAGGAGTGGACTTGTATTCTCAGTGTAAGTTTTAGAAGTTTACATATTAGGTTCTGGAATTTCCCTGCTCTTGGACTATAACATCTGATGTGACGGTTGGGGAAGGGAGGTGAAGCAAGCACCCTCCCTCTTACAGCTGCAGGTTAGCCAGGAGGCTTAAAAAAATATATTTAGTTTGTGGTGCGAGAGTCTTCTTTAAGGAGAAACCTGCATGCATCATGATGCCAACGTCATCCAAATGCATTCTGCAGTTCCACGCGGAATTTAAGCCAGGCCAGCCATTCAAGAGAAGAGTTATGTCTGTGTCTCCACGTGTTTTCGTTTGGGTTATAAAGATGGTAAGTGTATGTGTGTGTCTCTATGTGTAATTTAAACTGTTCATTTCTGTATGAGAGAGAATGTGTGTGGTTATGTATGTATAGGTATGGAATTTAAACTCACTGTTCGGTTTGTAATAGATATGAAGTGTGCATGTTACTGTGTGAGAGTAGGTGTGTGTGCATGGAATTTAAACTAGCCGTTCATTCCTTTGGAAGAAAGTCTTTGCTGCTGTGCAAGAGAGTAGGTGTGTGTATGTCTGTGTGTGTTGCTTTGTGAGAGAGTCATTGCATGCGTGTGCTGCTGTGGTAGATGTGTGTGTGTGCATAACTTAAACTAGTGTGTGTGCATAACTTAAACTAGTGGTTTTGCTCACTTCTGTATGAGAGAGAAAAGTGCGTGTGTGTTGTATGAGAGAAGAGTAGGAGTGTGTGGAATTTAAACTAGTCATTAGTCGCTATATGAAAGAGGAGTGTGTGTGTGTGTGTGTGTGTGTGTGTGTGTGTGTGTGTGTGTGTGTGTGTGTGTGTGTGTGTGTCATACCATAAATACGTGGGATAAAGGCCCTAAAATAGGGACACTTTTTAAATATTCTTCTTACAAACTTAGAAAGTTGATAGAAAGCTGATAGGTTTTGCATTGGTGCTGAATTTTCTGAAGGGTATGAAGTCTGAAACTCAAATCTCTGTCATTATTTTCTAACTTCAGTCTTGAAAGATTTACCAGTAATTTTCCAGAAAACCATAGCTATGGAAAGTGGACCAAAAATATGAGGTCCCTCTCAAGTGTCCAGATTTAGCATTATAGTTTTTGTCTTTCTCATAATTTGTGGTTTTCTGGCAAATCAGGGAGGACTGAAGTCACTGAATAGCACTGCAAGCCATGAAGGCATGCGTTGTGTTAATTTCAGCTCCATAAGTGTATCAATATCTAGTCAGTATACAGCTCACAATGTCTTATTGTGCCTATAAAATGTGCCACATGTTGTGCTTTTAATGGGCAGTGAAGAGTTTACAACACAATATATTTTTTAATAAGTGTTCTAGCAACTTTCTAAGTTAAAAAGAACAATACCCAAACTGCCCCTATTGTTTTGGCCATTGCATCCACATTTATTTTAGGCTTTGTCCAGATTTTTTGCACTAAGAGATTGAGAGGTATGCATACTTCTCAACTGTCCAGATTTGTCCAGATATTTGCCTCCTAGTTTTGGCCTAATCCTCATAGAATTTATGGTTTTCTGGCAAATCACTGAGGATTGAAATAGCTAAATGTCAAACATTTGAGTTTTGGTCCTCATTTCCTTCAGAAAATGCATGCTAAGACAAATGCTTCTAAGTCTGTAAGAGCAATATTTTAATCTGTCCCTCTTTTTGGGCCTTTGTCCCATTCCCTCCTCCCTACTATTTTAAGCTTTGTCCAGCTTTCTTGTGCTAAGAGGTTGAGAGGTATGGAGGTATGGTATGTAATGCCTTAGTTGTCAATTATTTGTTGTATTTTAAGGGGGGATAGGGGTTCTGCATTCCTGAGTGTCCTCTTTTGTATAGGATGCCTAGTTGTCGGTTTTTCAATCATTCCCTATTGCAGTATTACCAGCTTACCTTTTTTTTTTAATGTAAAGTAGGCAATTACTTTGTCAAGGGCAGCAGGCACTGAATTTGTAGATGAAGCACTGAAATGTAAAGTTGTTTGCCAGTAACAGCCTTTTCATTATTTACAAATCTCTTTAATGTAGAAGTATTCGGATGAATTTTACTTCTGCAGAGATTGTGCTTATTGATTGATACTTTCTCTCTCTTTTGACTTTTCCCGGTTAGGGATCGCCACAGCAGATCACCTGTCTGCTCATGATTGGCAGTGAAGTTTTATGGTGTCGAGTTGCCAGCCTGGCGCTCAACCTTCCATGGAAGGCACGCACACACACACACACACACACACACACACACACACACACACACACACACTCACGCCTAGTGCCAATTTAGAGTGTCCAATCCACTTATAGCATGTCTTTGGGGTGTGGGGAGGAAACCAGAGCTCCCGGAGGAAACCCACATGACCACAGGGAGGACATGCAGACTCCGCACAGAAGGCACCCCAGCCGAGCCGAAGATCGAACCAGAGAACATCTTGCTGTGAGGCGACAATGCTAACCACTGCACCACAGTGGTCGTCCCTGCTTATTGATTGATACTGGTAGACTGTAATGGCAAGTTTAAGTGGCCTTTTATGGTTAAAATGTTCTGAAATGGGCAGTTTTGTCATTTTTTCATTGTTTGCTGGAAAAATGTTCAAAATTACAAATTTAAAACATACTAACAACTGGTACTGTATTATACAAGGAATATAATTTATTACAATCAGGAAGGTGAATCAAAGAACACATACATGAATGGATGGCCATAAAATGTGTTCAAGGAGCCTGTAATTTGAAAATGGCCCAAAGATAAACTTAATTCTCCACTTTCCAGATGCATTTCATTTGAATGTAGGTTTTAATGCTGTTTCAATGGCAGAGAAGTTTACTGCTCATGCTAAGCCTGTTTTCATTGTGAGGCTGTACTGTTTAGCAAGTGGCTATTGGTGTTTGTGCATTTTATTTCAAAATCTAATCATAGTAGAAATGCCTAATTGTGTACACACTGAGGATTGAACAGTGTTCACAGTAAATGGGGAGAAATAGCCAAGTAACGAAACACTGGTATGGCTGGGGAGGGGGCTGCTGCAAGAGGGGCTGTTCGGGGGGCCCCAATCTATTACTCTGCCTAGGATCCCATTTGACCATGATTTTCTCTGCTGATAAAGTATGAGAGTAGTTTACATGGCCTTTTTAAATCCCGGAAAAACACTCCATGGTGCCGGCCACCTCTCTTTTAAGGACGACCAGGAGGGCTACACATACTGATGTGAGTAATGGGTCATGAAAATTACCATTTTCAGCAGTGGGTCTTGATCTATAAAGGTTTGGAAACCACTGCTTTACACCACCTACCAGACTGCTGACAGAAAGGAGTTTGTGTTTCAGTGCATTTTCAGGGAATAGAGTTTTCAGTGCATTTTCAAGGGATTGCATTTCAGTGTATTTTCAAGGGATTAAGTTTCAAAGGAAAGTTTACTGCTGCTCATGCTAAGTTCGTTTTCAATGTGCAACTGTTTTATCAAATAGCATACTGTTGTAGAATTTGAAAGTAGTGTTAGTAGCATAATTGCCTTTGGTGCAGAAGACTGTGGATTCTACTCCCACGCCATGTAGATGAAGTGCTGATATTGCAGTACCCATATGATTGCAGATTATTTGGTGTATTACAAGGAGGAATAGGGGTTCTACACTTCTGAGTTTCCACCTTTTGTATGAGATGCCTAGTAACTATGAACTTGTCGGTTTTAGTCATTTCCTATTGCAATATTACAAGTTTACCAAATTTTTTAATGTAATATAGATTAATGCAAGGGCAACAGGCACTGAATTTGTAGATGAAACATTGAGGTGTAAAGTTGTTTGCCAGTAGCAACCTCTTCATTCCTCTTCATTAGTTACAGATTTATTTTAATGTGGAATTATTCCAATGATTTTGCTTCTGTAGAGATTGTGTATAGACTGATATTGGTGGATTGTAATGACAGAAGTCTGGGTTGACTTTTATGGTTGAAATTTTCTGAAATGGGTAGTTTTGTCATTGGTTTATACTTTGTTTCATTGCTTATTAAAATGTTTAAAACTACAAATTTTAAAACATATTCTAACAAGTGGTGCTGTATTATACAAGGAATATAATGTAATACAATCAGGAAGGTGAATACTGCGGTGGTGGTGCTGCCGTAGCATTGTCGCCTCACAGTTAGATGTTGCCCGTTCGATTCTCAGTTAGAGCGTCTTCTTTATGGCAATATGCATAAATGGGCGTTCCTTCATTGAAGGTTGTGTGTTAGGCCCGGCAAGCCAGCACTTAAAAATCTACTGCCAATCATTAGCGGACCGGAGTTCCGCTGTGGTGACCCCTAACCCGGAAAAGCCGAAAGACACAAACAATCAGGAAGGTGAATAAAAGAACAAATTCATGTATGCAGTGCCCTAAAATGTGTGCAAGGAGTCTATTTTGAAAATGACCCAAAAGTAAACCTAATCCTCCACTGGCCAGATGAATTTTCTATGAATGTTGGTTTTCATGCCGTTTCAATGACAGAGAAGTTTATTGCTTATGCTAAGTCTATCTGTGTTTGTGCTGTTCTAGTTTAAGCTACTGTACACAGGGAGG
This sequence comes from Protopterus annectens, assembly GCF_019279795.1. Lineage (NCBI taxonomy): Eukaryota > Metazoa > Chordata > Ceratodontiformes > Protopteridae > Protopterus > Protopterus annectens. Next base: position 837,582,955 of record NC_056737.1, read on the forward strand.
AGAGAGTTTGCTATTCTACTTTCACTGAGCTGTAAGGCTTGCTCGCCTACCCAAACTAAATTAAACTGTTTAGATTAACTTAAGCATCCCTTTGAAAGAAGGCACGTGGGGTTGTATTTTCTGAGGATATGACTTTTACAGTAAAATGTGTGAAGGAGCAACAGATGAAGCAGGCTTATTAAAAAAAAATTCCACTTTCCTTCACTTGTAGTTTAACTATATTACAAGGTATCTTTTCTTCCTATGCATTTAAATAATTGAAGGAAATGACTGGAGTGGCTACATGTGGGTGTGGCTTATAGGGGTGTTTCAGGAGTATGGTGTGGGTGGGGCTTAAGGGGCACTGGTGTGGGTGGGGCTTAAGGGGTGCTGGAGTACTACTTTGCCTAGGGCGCCATTTCAGCTAAGGCCGGCCCTGTAAGCACTTACACGAGTGCATGGATCATGCTATCCCAAACAGAACCAAGACGTTATACTCAAAAAAAGGAAGCCAATCTGGTGGTCCCCTGCCATAAACAAACTCTACAACAGAAGGAAGAAACTGTTGCAAAAGAGAGTAAAATCCAATGAGTGGAGGAGATCCCTGGTCAGCCTCAGTAAGAAGCTGAGATCCCTTATAAGATCCTCCAAAGCTATCTATGAAAACAAAATCACCACTGATTCTAGGGACAACCACAAAGTATTCTATAGCTATGTCAAGAATCTCAATGACAACACCCAGATCTGCTCTGAGTTATAGCACAACAGCATGAAAATTACAGAACCAACTGATATTGCCAGCATCTTGGCAGATAGGTTCAGTGGTAAATTTACCCCCCCTCTCACCCCCTAAAGGGCCCATATCTAAACAGGAAGAATGCAGGGTCCCTGTAATCACAACTATGCAGGTAAAAGCTGCACTCTCTAAAGCCAAAAACACAGCATCCATGGGACCGGACAACATCCCAGACTGTGTTTTACACAAACTTCAGAACGACTTGGCTCCCCACCTAAGCACCATGTTCATTCATAGCCTCACATCAGGCTTTGTGCCCACTGAATGGCACACAGCAACAGTTATCCCACTCCACAAAGGGGGAGCCACCACTGATTCCAGGACGTACCTCCCTGGACTACATGAAAGGAGACATAGAGGAGCTCTCTGATCATGTAGCCCAGGCCAGTATAACCCTGACCCTGAGTAGCATCCTGCCCTCACCTAGAATGATGCCACAGTATAGAGACAAAATGATAGACTTCAACAAATGGCTAAGCTACTGGTGTCATTCAAAGGGGATCCAGTGTCTGTCAGCCTGGGATGACATGCTAGACAAGCCACGTTGCTTCGCCAGGGATGGCTTGCACCTGTCACCCCTGGGCTTTCGAATACTGGCCAAGGCTCTTGCCACCCCCATAGTGCCTTTTTAGGCAAGGCTCAAAAGACAAACCCACCCCCTTAGACAATACAAAGAATAAAAAACTAAGGGTAATGCTACTCAATGCACAAGTCTAAACCTTAAGATGCACACACTCAAGGCACTCCTCAGTATGGAGCAAATCGATATCTGTGCAGTGACAGAAACCTGGTTCAAGGCTCCTGAGAGCACCCCGGCATTACCAGGATTCAACTCATATCATAATTTTCGGCCACAAAACTCAGACAAAAGCACCAAGGGAGGGGGTGTAACCATCTTCATCAAGGACACCCACATCTCCAGATTAGTGGCATTGCATGATACATTGGAAACAATTCATGTGCAACTAACAGTGGGCAAAACTGCCTTCCAAGTCATAGCCTGCTATAGATCACCCTCTCTGTCTCAGGACCCACACGCGGCCTTCCTGAGAACACTAGAGAATATGAAGATCCCACCAAACACCATAATATTAGGGGACTTCAACTACCCAAACATCGACTGGGTAAACTACTCGAATCCAAACTCATTTGCCCAACGGTTTCTAGAATTCATCAACTCAAACACCATGGAACAACTAGTCACTGTTCCTACAAGAGGGGAAAATACATTAGACCTAGTCATTACAAACATAAGGGATCAATGTTCCACACCGGAAGTAAATCCCTCGTTGGTGAGATCAGACCACAACCTGATCACAATGGACATCCACATCCCAACCCCACCCCCAGCCAAGGAAACCACAGTGAAAAACCTCTCAAAAACAAACTTCACTCTCCTCAAGACTGAAGTAGGAAGCTTCAAAGCCCCTGAGAAATTGGAAAATGTTACCCAAACTGTAGAATCCTATATGAACGCACTCTATATGCACCTACAGGAATGCATGGATCGTGCCATCCCAAATAAAACCAAGGCTCACTCCTCCAAAAACAGGAGACCAGTCTGGTGGAACCCAGCGATAAACAAGCTATACAACAAAAGGAGGAGACTACTACATGACAGGGCCAAAACCCTAAAAGGGAAGGCATCCCTGATCAGTATTAGCAAAAAACTTCGCTCCACCATAAAAGCCTCAAAGGCAAACTTCGAAAGAAAAATTGCCAAAGACTCCAAAGATAATCACAAGGCATTCTTCAGTTACGTCAGGAAGCTGGGAGGAAACACCCAGATCTGCTCAGAGCTAGTACAAAATGGCACAAAATACATGGAATCGACTGACATTGCCAACATTCTGGCTGACAGGTTCAGTGCAAACTTTACCCCCCCTTGCCATCCAAAAGGGCTTGTGTCTATCCCGGATGAATGTAGTCCCCAAGATATCTCAGACACACAGGTAAATGCAGCCCTCTCCAAAGCTAAAAACACAGCATCTATGGGACCGGACGGAATACCAGGCTGCATCCTGCATGAGCTCCAGAAAGAACTAAACCCCCACTTAAATTCACTATTCCAACTCAGCCTTAAAACAGGTTATGTACCCAAGGAATGGGGTACAGCAACACTGACCCCCTCCACAAGGGTGGTCCCACAACGGATCCTGGGAACTATCACCCCATAAGTCTGACTAGCCTAATTTGCAATGCTATGGAGCATATCATTATGGATCTCAAAAATAAAGACATAGGGAACCTCCAGATACTGGACACTACCCAGTTCGGTTTTGTTAAAGGCAGATCCTGCCTCCTAAACCTGGTTGACTTTTTTGAAACTGTCACCAAAGCCATAGATGAGGGAAAGGCAGTTCACACTGCCTATCTGGATCTCGCTAAGGCTTTCGACACAATACCTCACTCTGGAATCATAGACAAACTAATCAGCTTAAATATCAACCCATATGTCACAAGATGGGTTGCAAACTGGCTTACGGATAGAACGCATGTGGTCAGGGCTGGAAGTGCCATGTCTGACTCTAAACCTGTTACAAGTGGAGTCCCACAGGGCTCAGTCCTGGGGCCCCTCTTGTTCTGTATATACTTCTGTGAAGTACAGGCCAGCACAAAAGGACTGTGGCTTACCAAGTTCGCCGATGATTGCAAACTAGGAGCCATAATAGACTCCCCGGCCGACACAAGCATCCTCCAAAAGGGTCTTACAGAGACAGATGCCTGGTGTCAAAGCCATGGCCTCAAACTTAATGCCAAAAAATGCATAGTCATCCCCTTTGGGAAAAACAAGGTGCCCACTAATTACCACATAGGAGGAAACCCACTAAGTACAGAAGAAGTAATTAGGGATCTGGGGACCCAGGTTGACAGTAACCTCTCCTTTGACAATCACATTGCCAAAATAGTCAGAAAATCCTTCTATATCGCCCATTTTATAACTAAAGGGTTCTCATCTAGATCTAGAAAGGTTATTGTGCCCCTATACTCATCACTCATCAGACCCATAATTGAGTACAATGCCCCATTTGGGATGTACCTTACCCAGCACCTGCAGCAGCTGGAGAGACCCCAAAAGTTCCTTACCAAAAGGATCATGGGCCTCAAACAGTTGCCCTATACAACTAGGCTAAAGAAACTACAGCTCTACTCAGTTGCTTACCGCCTGCTCAGAGGCGACCTCTGCCTGACTTACAAGGCCATGTCCAACCCAGAATTAATGGACATGCTCCACCTTAAAAAAAACAAATCCATTAGAGCCACACGCTTCTCGGACTTTAACCTCAGCACAGCAATAAATAGGACAAGCTGGAGGGATAGATTCATATCCCAAAGGCTTCCCACACTCTGGAATAAAATCCCAATTCACGTAAGACAAAGCCCCTCACTGGCCCTCTTCAAGAGAAATCTTGATGAGTGGATGGGAAACCATAAGTTTGCACCTGGGATCACTCCAGTGGCGCTACTGGACAGAGGCTCTAGAAGTTAAATTATAATGGTGGAGAAAGCCAAACACATTTCGACTAGGCTTATAAATGCCCTAGGGTAGATAGCCTAGTATAAACCTATGAACCTATGAACTATCGCCCTATTAGCCTGACGAGCCTGGTCTGTAAGGCCATGGAAAGTATCATCATTGAACTCATAAACAAAGACATTGGTAACCTCCAAACTCTGGACCACACCCAGTTCAAGTTTGTGAAAGGCAGATCATGCCTCCTGAACCTGATCAACTTCTTTGTGGCAGTCACCAAAGCCGTAGACGAGGGTAAGGTGGTTCACACAGCCTATCTTGACCTCACCAAGGCTTTTGACATCATCCCCCATTCTGGAATTATAGCAAAACTCAATAAACTAGGTATAAATCCCTACATCACAAGATGGGTTGCCAAATGGCTCACTGACAGAACCCACACTGTAAACGTTGCAGACTCTAAATCTGACTTCAAACCAGTGACAAGTGGAGTACCACTGGGTTCAGTCCTGGGACCTCTCCTGTTTGGTATCCACTTCTTTGAAGTACAGGCTAACACAGAAGGCCTTTGGCTAATGATGTTCGCAGATGACTGCAAACTAGGAGCCATAGTCAAGTCCCCAAATGATGTGGACATCCTACAGAAGGGCCTCACTGAGACAGATCCCAGGTGTCAGAGCCATGGCCTCAAGCTCAGTGCCAACAAGTGCATTGTCATCCCCTTTGGTAAAAACTCTGTACCCATAAATTACCACATAGGCGGCAGTCTACTTAACACCAAATGTGTGATAAGAGACCTTGGGACACCGGTGGACAGTAGTCTCTCCTTTGATAATCATATCACCACAGTAGTGAGGAAATCCTTCTACATGGCACACCTCATCACAAAAGGGTTCTCATCCAGGAAAAAAAGAGGTCATTGTTTCCCTCTACTTGACACTCATTGGACCCATTATAGAGTACAATGCCCCTTTTGGAATGTACCTCATAAGATATCTGCAGCAGCTGGAAAGGCTACAGAAGTACCTCACAAAGAGAATTACTGGCCTCAAACAGACGCCCTACACTGACAGTCTCAAAAAACTCCAACTTTGCTCCATAGCATATTGCTTACTCCGAGGTGATCTCTGCCTAACATATAAAACTATGTCAAAACTGAGAGCTGTTGGACATTCTCCACTTAAAGAAATCCCAGTCCCTCTGAGCTACATGCTCTAGGGACCTAAACCTTGTCACCACAATAAACAGGACATGCTGGAGGGATAGAGTCCTGTCCCAGAGACTTTCCATACTCTGGAACAAGCTACCCATCTATGTCAAGCAAAGTTCCTCATTAGCACTCTTCAAGATAAATCTTGATGAGTGGATGGGAAATAGGAAATACACCCCGGGGATCACTTCTGTGGCTCTGCTTGACAGCGGCACAGGAAAATAACTTTCTTGGGTGGCGTAAGCCAGGGAACCTTGTTGACTAGGCTTACTTAGGCCCTTGGGCCGATAGCCTAGTACCTACCTATGAACCTATGAAGTTACTATGATTATATAAACAAAAAGGTTTCCTTACTGCTGCTGGACTTGTCTGAAGTTCATACAACTGGCTGTACTGGTCATCACTGCTCCAGCAATACAGTTTATCTACCAGTCCATTGCAAGCTGTGTTATGTCTTACCCGTACCAGGATGCAAAAGTTATCCTTTTACACAAAGAGAGGCCTGCAAATGTATTTCATAGGTACTGGCACATTTCCTTCTGAACATACCACTTACCTTCTTTGCTCAAGAAATATGGACAAAGCCATTAAATAATAAGGGGGGCAAAGACCAAACAGCAAGAACATTTTTTTTAATATTACTGCAGTTCACGTAAAATTAATAAATAAACAGGTTTTGCATTAACGGGTACTGTCAAAACTATAAAAATTATTAAACTCTAATGTCTGGCAATAATGACCAACTGTAATCCTTAGCAATGTACCAGAAAATTATGCATTTTATGAAGGACAGGTCCGAAATATGAGGCAAAATCAGGGCTGTTATAAAATATTAGGGACAGTGGAGAGGTATGCTTCTTAGCTCTGTCATTTAGATCCTGAGAGTGGTTTTCATTCAATGCTAATGAGTACTTAAAGTCCTATAGCCTGCTTCCAGAGACAAGGCATGGTTTTAGGTTGGATCTCAGCACTAAGAAATTCCAGTGTACCTGTGGACAAGATCTTCGGTGTGATAGGCTATGAGGAGTGGACTACAAAGGTATACTATTTCTAAGTCTGACCAAAACAACTAACTCTGACAACTATGAAATTCTGCTCTCTAACCTGTCCAAACTAGGCCTTTATTGACATCCTGAAATTTTTTAATTAAAATTTTTTAGATAGTTAAAATAGTGTGATTCCCTCATTAATTCTGTTCCAGCTCTCAGGGCTGGGCGGGGGCTTACTACAAGGCTTGGTTCTGGATTCATTATTATTCTTTTTGTGGTATCATTTTGGAAAATGCACAGATCATCAGAACTCCTCCTCTTCTTACTTACCTGACATCACTTCCCAGGTGTTAATACAGTGGCAAACTCACAAAGAAAATGCAGTGCAAACTTTCCTAAAAAACAAAGGAGTACCATTTGGACTTCAAGTGATTTTGTTATGCATCTGTGGTGCCTGGAGGTTGCACAAATCATTGCTGTATTCAGTTTAGCAGAGTAGACTGACAGCTACTAAAAGGAAGCAACATACAAGTCGGTGGTACAAATACTGGATATATCACACAAACAGAAGTAGTTTTTCACAGGTATTTAAATAAAAATGACTAGTGAGGACACATTTAGCAAAGCAGATATCACTTTAATGAATAAGTAACTTGTTAGCAAAAAAGAACATAACTTTTTTACATAGCCATATCAAAACTCAGCTAGCAAGTGCTATTTACGAAATTATTACTCTCAAACATAGCTTGAAGTTTCATGAGCAACAGCACAACTTCACAAGGATATAAACTGAATTTCATGAGGAAAACCATAACTTCACAAGGACATGTTAGGAACAGCTGTATAACTCCACTTGTCCAAAGCCTAGTAGCTGCCCAGACTAATTCAGTAGATCAATCAAGAACCACAAGTGGTTTTTAACAGGTGATTGATCTCCCAGAGCTCTAATGAGTGTTCTTTTCTGCAGCCGATAGTAGCTGCCTGGCTGACACATCTCAAATGTCTCAAATGAAGAAAGGCTTGGGCAAGACTGAATGCTATCAGGTGTGTCTGGGGATTGCAACTGAGAACTAACTTTGAAACAGTCAAAATTTAAGTGTGAATATGGGATATACGTATGCATATTATATTATTTCCAAGATTGTAATATCACAAATAATCCCTCTGTCAGAAATAAGTGATTTCATTGTTAGTGTATGTAAATGGATAGATATATAGACAGACCGACAAAAAGAAAGATAGATAGATAGATAGATAGATAGATAGATAGATAGATAGATAGACAGACAGACAGACAGACAGATAGATAGATAGAGAGAGAGAGATAGAGAGATAGAGAGATAGAGAGATAGATAGATAGATAGATAGATAGATAGATAGATAGATAGATAGATAGATAGATAGATAGATAGATAGATAGATAGATAGATAGATAGATAGATAGAGAGAGAGAGAGAGATAGGTGGATAGATAGATAGATAGATAGATAGATAGATAGATAGACAGATAGATAGATAGATAGATAGATAGATAGATAGATAGATAGATAGATAGATAGATAGATAGATAGATAGATAGATAGATAGATAGATAGATAGATAGATAGATAGATAGATAGATAGATAGATAGATAGATAGACAGACAGACAGACAGACAGACAGACAGACAGACAGACAGACAGATAGATAGATAGATAGATAGATAGATAGATAGATAGATAGATAGATAGAAAGACAGACAGAGAGAATGATAGATAGATAGATAGATAGATAGATAGATAGATAGATAGATAGATAGATAGATAGACAGATAGAAAGATAGATAGACAGATAGATAGATAGATAGATAGATAGATAGATAGATAGATAGATAGATGCAGGGGGGAGAATCACATTAAAAAGGCTTGTAACAATGAGTTTTTGAATCCCTTTTTTACTTAACTTGTTTTTTTTTTAATTTTCAAAGGGTCATGACTTTCATTATTGAGTCTCGTGCTTCTTATGGAAAGCTGGTCGCCAGACAATTTTTATAACTAATTTCTTCCATTTATCATTTAATTGGGGTAAAACTCAGTTCTGAAAAACAATGGACTGACCAAGATGCATGAGCAGCAGATCTTAATTACATTGTATTGCCTCCTTTTTACGGAAAGAGCTAGGGTTCAATTCCGTCTGCAGACATATGCTCAAATTTATGCTATTTTACAATTAAAATGAGTGCAGTATATGGCATTTCTAAAATTGTTAACTTAACTGAAATCACTGTGTTATGGCTATACATTAACACCAGCATTATCTCATGCCATATGCTGTAAACAAGATGTCTCCTAAACCTCTTCCACAAATGTAGAAGCATTCTGCACATTCTGTGGTGGCAGTAAGGACATAGCCTGACGCACCTACAAAGAAAATTAATTTGTTAAAAAAGTATAGATTTTTCAAATAACAGCTAGGCTCATTCATAGCTGTCAGATGTCCTCTCACAGTAAACCAGTATTAGGTAACAATTGTTAAATGACAAATGCAATAAGTCTAATAAGAAAGTCTTTTTTGTACTTCTTTGAGACTTGTTAGGCATGATAAAGTTTGCTTAGCAGTTTATCTCTCATTAGATTTGTTACTTGTTACATTTTTTAAACTAGAGACACAGTCATAATTATTGTTCTCACCACTACCAGCTTAATGCCAAGGCTGTAGAAAAATGGCACCTAGTGATAATGCACTTTTCATGTTTTATATATATATATATATATATATATATATATATATATATATATATATATATAGTTTCTATTTATTGCCCCCTTTTATTTGACATACATGATAGAGCTCCAAGCTGAATAAAGAGTCATGCTTTTGCACTGTTTCACTCCTTAATAACACAATCTGACCTTTGTGAAAAAGAGTTCCCTTTGGTTTTCATCTTGCATCAGTACATTGTTCCATGTTGTTTTTCCTGTAGTCTATGTAGTGTATCTTTTGAATATTTCTGTCCATGGAGCTGGTTAGGCTGGATATAACATTTTTAAAGTTATAATGAAATAAGAGACAGGCTGGCGTGATTCCAACAACAGGGTGTTCTGATATCCTACAGGATCTCTGCATGCTATAAATCCCTGCAAGAGAAAAAATGGGGAACTTTAAACAAGCGTTTTTTGTTGGAGGCCCCATCTAGGGATTATTCTCCCAGAACCCCTACTTCTAAATATATCACATGTGACGTAATTACACCTTGGTTTGTTTGTTTGTTTGTGTCCTTCAGCTTTTCCAGGTTAGTGGTCGCCACAGTGGAACTGCGGTCCGTTAATGATTGGTAGTGGGTTTTTACGTACCGGGTTACCAGCCCTGACGCACAACCTTCAACAAAGGCACGCCCCATTCACATATGCCTCCACACAGAAGACGCTCTAGTTGAGAATCGAACAGGACAAGTAAAGAAGCAAATAAAATCTTAGTTTTCACACTTACATGGAGTCATACTTCAGGGCTTCCTATATGAGCTAGACTAGACAGCCAATGTTTACTTGGCCACAGCTCAATGTATTGCACCCAAATCATTTTCTGTAGCATAAATGTTTTACTGATGCAGTTTGCCAATAAGGAATTCATCTGAGATGTAATTTGTATTTTTCTTCAAATGTGCAAGGATGTAACATTAATATATAATATAATATACCTGAAACTGGCTCGCCTCCAGCTATCACACAAAACCAGGTCCTAAAACTGCTAAGTACTGCATCAACAGGTCCTCACAATCCCTGGATGCATCTTAAATAGCATGAAGAATGATTTAGCAACACCCCTAACAGCACTGTTCAGTGTCAGCCTCCATACAGGTTTTGTACCAGGCGAGTGGAGAACAGCTACAGACATTCCCCTGCATAAGGGAGGATTCTCCACAGACCCAGGCAATTACAGACCCATACGTCTGACCAGCCTCATATGCAAAGCCATGGGAAGACTTATCATTGAATTAATCATTCAGGACATAGGGAACCTCCAAACACTGGACCTGTCTCAGTCTGGTGTTGTCAGCTGCAGATCATGCTTACTCAACCTGGTGGATTTTTTTGAAAAGGTCACCAAAGCAATGGATGAAGGCAAAACAGTACACACCACATACCTGGACCTAGCCAAAGCTTTTGACACAATGCCTCACTCAGACATAGCAGAAAAGCTAAACAAACTGGAAATAAACCCCTATGTCACCCGCTGGATTGCCATCTGGCTCACAGATGTGATGCAGATAATCAAAATAGGGAAAGTTACCTCCACAAAGAGATCAGTCACCAATGGAGCCCCTCAGGGTTCTCTGTTGAGACCTCTCCTGTTTGGCATCTACTTTTCTGAAGTAAAGCCAATACCAAAGGACTCTGGCTGACTAAGTTTGCAAATGACTGCAATTTGGGAGCAGTCATCAAAATCCAAGATGACTTAGCCATCCTGCGGGAAGGTTTGTCCCAAACAAATAACTGGTGCAAAAATCATGGACTGAAACTAAATGCCAAAAAATGCATTATTGTATCCTTTGGGAAATCATCTACCCCAGGAAACTACCACATTGCCAATATGCCCCTAAGAGTTGACCCAGTTGTTTGGGATTTGGAAACTTATGTGAACAGTGGCCTAACCATTGAATAACGTGTATCCATTGTTGTAAAAATGTTCTTCTATATTGCACAGCTTATAAACAAAGGGATTGTGTCTAGATCTAGGCATGTCATTGTCTCCCTTTATTAAACCTTCATAAAGCCAGTCATTAAATATAACAACCCCTTTGCCATGTATCTGTCCAGAAACATGCAACAATTGGAATGCCCACAGAGATACCTTACTAAAAAGATACAAGGCCTAAACAACATGTCCCACATGGAATGACTCAAAGCCCTGTCACTAAACTCGGTATCCTACAGACTGCTAGGAGGTGACCTATATCTGGCATAGAAGGCATGCTACGACCCATTAATGATGGATTTACTGAATATCGGCAAGTCAAATAGCATCAGAAATACTTGGTCTAGGGAAGTAACTGTCTTCTACAACATTAACAGAAGGGTTTGGAGGGAAAGGTATATCTCACAGATGATATTGCTGCTATGGAACAGACACCACGCCCACATAAAACAAGGTTAATTCCTGCCCATATTCAAGTGAACTTAGATCTATGGATGGGAAACAGAAAAGCTATCCCAGGACTGCCCTGTATTACTAATGGACAAAGGCAGCTCCTAAATGTTTTATCTCATGCATGGGCCCCCCTCAAATAATCTATGGTATGATCCCAGTTATTATCATTAGGGGTAATATATAATTATTGACCATGGGATGGGTAAGGCCAATCTATAACCAAATGAGAACCAAAAGGGAAACTGGCTAGGCTTAAAATAGGCCATAAGGGCAGCAAGCCTAGTATTTACTTATGAACGTATTAATAATACATAATAAAATGGAGTGTAGAGGTGAAAACTCACACAACGCCCTTTGATTTTATATTGGTTTGGTCTTCTCAGTAAGGCTGAATCCATTTATACTGAATTTCTGTAGATTACTTCATTTAGAAAAAAAAAACGTTTATGTGGATTATCTAGGTATCCTAACTTAATAGATCGGATTAATTTCCTGTTAATACACAAACATTTATATTTACTGCCCTGCCTTTTATTCCAAATTTTTCTTTAAATGTAGCTCTTTTTGACTGTGTGTGTGTGTGTGTGTGTGTGTGTGTGTGTGTGTGTGTGTGTGTGTATATATATATATATATATATATATATATATATATATATATATATATATATATACATATATATATTTTTTATATACACTCTGTTTACTTGGCTTTATGTAATTCTGGCTTTGGCCTTAATTGCTGTATATCTCATCTTTTACATTCGTATTTGATCCTGTGTCTATCGTCAGTCAGAATCCTTTGTTTAGTAGGTTCACTGTTATTTCCTTTCTTTCTGTGACACCAGTTTTTACTTATGTTGCTTACACATGTAATGCTTCCTTCACCATGGTCTTCATTTTGCAGTTCTCTTATCCTCATTTTGTATCATGTTTCTTACAGATGCTCTGTTACTTTGTCTTCAAACCTCCTGTCTCTGAAATGTTTTCCTGCTATGTTGCTCATCCTTTGTACTGTGGCTTCAACGTATAAGAGCAAAATGGTTCTTTTTCTTATATTTCATACATTTTTTTCACAGAGCTGGATATTGAGAATATTGTTTACCATGGTATATTTTGCAGCTCATTGTCTTCTGTGGCATTTAGACATATTTCTTTATATCTGATTCACATTATTATGCTGTCTTTCCTTCTATCTTACTAACGTATTTATCTTTGCATCCCTCAGTATTCTGTGTCTGTATTTCTGACATGTCCAGGGGTCTGGCCTAATGTAGCACCTTACCTAGGATCATCTGGCTTAATCATCTCCCTCCATATAACTCTGTTGCTGACACATATCTGTATTAACAGTGTATTTATTTCTCTATCCATGTCAGTGAACTCACAGTTTCTAACGTGAACTCCGCAGCTTAGTATGATGCACCTGTGTGGTCTCACTTTTGGTCTGCCTTGCACTTGTTCGTTGATACATTTCATAATCTATATTTTCTTGGAGTCAGACTAGTCATTTAGCTTATCTAACACCTCTCTGAATCTGTCATCTGGTCCTGATTTAGTTTCATGCATTTCATGTGTTTGTTCCCCTATCACAGACAGCATCTTCATTTGGTATTCTTAATGCAATGCAAGCTTACCTCTTATGTGCCATAGTCTATTTCAAATATTGGCAAGACAGAAATCTTGACAGATTTTTTTTTTCTCATTTAGTTGGATTTACATGTTAAACTTTTTTCTACAATTATTTCATAAACCATTTTTTTTCTTGTGAACCATCTCTTTATAACAGTCCTAATGGAGTTTTTTGGGAAGTAGAAAGAGACTTCATTTTGAAGTTTTCTTATAGTTGCAGTCTGTTGTTCCACTTCAAGGATAACTTGCTAGCTTATTTTTCTGTAATTCAACAGTAGAGGAGGCCCTGTTGTTTTTCCACTATATTAAAACTGCAGACCAATCATCCTTTGATAAGCAGAGCACCTTATTAAGCTAACATCACACCCCAATCAAATAAAGCAAAGAAGAGTTCCCTTCTTAAGTTGCAGTTATCTCTAAGATAAGTTGCTTTACCAGCACAAATGTAAATGTTTATAATGTCCTGACTGAGCATAATGAATTCAGAGTAAATACACAAGATATTTTCTTTGTAGACATCAAATTCGGTTAGGTAGTTGTTAGTCTACAGTTACTAGATCTCTTTACATGGGTCTACTTCATAACATTGAAATTTCATAATGGTGAATTTCATAACATTGAGACAAAAACATCTAAATTCTAAAACACTGAAAACCCAAAACATTGAAAACTCAGAACATTGAAAGCGTGCTTCATAACATTGAAAACTACAATGCATATGTAAATAACATCCTCTCCACCTATAACAACACCTAACTAACAAACACACTTTCTACTATGTTTCTGCAGGGGGTCAAGCTCCTCAGTACCCCCCCCCCCATGTGGGGGGCTCTGCCCCCTCACCCCCTGAAAATTAAACATACCAACTCCAAGATCGCACTACAGTGGAAAAAAGTTAATTTCCTGACCTCACTATAAACTGAGGATAGAAAATTAACTTTTCCCACTGTAGTGCAATCTTGGAGTTGGTATATTTAATTTATGGGGTGTGTGTGGGGGGCTCTGGGGGGTGCATGGGGGCTTGCCTCCCTGCAGAAACGTAGTAGAAAATGTATTTATTAGTTAGGTGATGTTGTACATGGAGGGGATCTTATTTACTTGTGCAATGTAGTTTTCAATGTTATGAAGCACACTTTCAATGTTCTAAGTTTTCAATGTTTTGGGTTTTCAGTGTTTTGAATTTTCAATGTTATGGTCTTATATGAAATTCAACGTTATGACATTTCAATGTTATAAATTAGACCCATATATGTATATATATATATATATATATATATATATATATATATATATGTGTGTGTGTGTGTGTGTGTGTGTGTGTGTGTGTCTATATATATATATATATATATATATATATATATATATATATATATATATATATATCTATAGTGGATATAAAAAGCCCTGTTAAAATGCCAGGTTTTTGTGATATAAAAAAATGACACCACAATAAATCATTCCAAAATTTTTCCCACCTTTAACGTGACATATAGCATGTACAATTCAATTAAAAAACAAACAAATCTGAAATCTGTTAGGGGAAAAAATAAAAAACGTACAATAAGCTGGTTACATAATTAGGTTCATAGGTTCATACTAGGCTATCTGCCCTAGGGCATTTATAAGCCTAGCCAGAATGTGTTTGGCTTTCGCCACCCATTTTAAATTTATTTTGCTATGCCCTTTTTCGAGGTTAGTATACTGTGCATCTGTCTAACAGTGACACAGAAGTGATACCCTGGGTAAACTATGATCTCCCATCCACTCATCAAGATTCCTCTTGAAAAGAGTCAATGAGGGACTCTGCCTAACCTGGACTGGGATTTTATTCCAGAGTGAAGGGAGCCTCTGGGTTATGAATCTGTCCCTCCAGCATGTCCTATATATTTCAGTGCTGAGGTTCAAGTCTCTCGAGTGTGTAGCTCAATGGGATTTGGATTTTCTGAGGTGCAGCATGTCCATTAATTCCGGGTTGGACATGGCTTTATACGTCAGGCACAGATCGCCTCTGAACAGGCGGTATGCCACTGAGTAGAGCTGGAGTTTCTTTAACTGGGCAGCATATGGCATCTGTTTGAGCCCTTTGATCCTCTTGGTGAGGTACATTTTGGGTCTTTCCAGTTGCTGCAGGTGTCTGGTAAGGTACATCCCAAAAGGGGCATTGTACTCAATTATGGGCCTGATGAGGGATGAGTAAAGAGGCACAATGACCTCCCGTGATCTAGATGTGAATCCCTTCATGACTAGGTGGGCTATATAAAATGTTTTTCTAACCACTTTGGCCATGTTGTCAAATGAGAGATTGCTATCAACTTGGGTCCCCAGGTCCCTAATTACTTCTTCTGTACTTAATGGATTACTGCCTATGTGGTAATTTGTGGGCACTTTGTTTTTGCCAAAGGGGATGACTAAACACTTTTTGGCATTTAGCTTGAGGCCATGACTCTGGCACCAGTTGTCTGTTTCTATGAGGCCCTTTTGGAGGATGCTTGTGTCGGCTGGAGAGTCGATTATGGCGCCCAGTTTGCAGTCATCTGCGAACTTGGTCAGCTACAGTCCTTCCATGTTGGCCTGTACCTCCGAGAAATATATACCGAACAAGAGAGGTCCCAGGACTGAGCCTTGTGGGACACCACTTGTAACTGGTTTGGAGTCTGACATGGCTCCAGCAATTCTAACCATGTGGGTTTTGTCCTTGAGCCAGTTTGCAATCCATCTAGTGGCATAGGGGTTTATATTTAAGCTGGTG
>NC_056737.1:837603908-837663908 GCF_019279795.1 Protopterus annectens
ATACTTCAGTGTTGTGGAATATTTTGAGACAGTTTCACATCTTTTTGGGATATAAAATAAACAAAGATAACATAAAGTCTATAGCAGTAAACTACATACCCACACTTGAATTGGTTCATCAATTACCACATATATGAGGGACTGAATAAGATAACGTATTTAGATGCATGGATTAAAAGTATTTGATTATTGCAGCTAAGGATATGAAGGAAGATACTAAGAAATACAAAATTTGAGAAGTCGGAATCTCTTGATTCTCTTGATTAAGAATATGGACAGCAAGATGCAAGCACTGAAAATGTATATATAGTGCAAGCGGAGTTCTATCAGCTAGAGAAGTTATGAATAATTTAATTTGTGAATGGAAGAAGGTAATAAATAAGTTGTTTCTCCCCACAAAATATGGTGGTCGACCACTACCTGATTTGAAGGGATACTTTAAAGCTATATAGTAAATGCTCGTATATATGAAATACAACCGGGGGTTTACCGATAAATGTTGAAAGGCATGATGATGAAATAGGGTAGGCAGGGTCAAAGAAATAAGGAAAGAGTAGGATTTGGGATAAATACCTTTAAAGGGAATAACAATAACCATACATAACAGTATATTTATAAATCAGCAGAAATTATTCTAAGAACTAAGCTAATATGGAAATGAAGAAAAAATTACAAATAGGTCAATGCAAGTAGGGGCATAGAAAACAGACAAGAGGGAGCAGGAATTTATTGGAGAAAAATAGCAAAGGAACCAAGGAGTTGGAAGGAAGTAACTATGGAGGGAAAGGTAATACAGTGGGATTATGTCTGCCCAAGAGCTACAACCATAGAAATCCAGGTCTGAGGCTCAAATAACCTGCACCAAGAGCAAATAAATACACCTAGAGCTGCAGTATACCCTTGACCAAATAACTAGGCTTTTCCTCACACCGTAGTAGTAAGTCCACCCAAATAGTATTATAACAAACTGAACTCTAAGCAGGTATAGTCACCCCTGCCCCACTAAGTCATTCCTGTCAAAACCATGGACCAGCACTTCCCCACAACTTGTCCAGCTAACTTGATTGAGATGGGTATCTTCAGAATTGGCTCATACTGTCTGACCTGATGATCATCTACTACACAAACAGCATGACGCAGTGTATGAGAGATGTACTTATATGTTTTTGGTGGCAAAAATCTCACACACAGTAGATTAAGACACCAGAAAATTGTCACCAGTACACCACACACCAGACCTCTCCAAGGCCATCACAATACACATAATCCATCATATGTTGAGGTTCTAAAGATTATCTTGCCTAAACCTCAGAGACCTTTAAAACAAAACATAATCACAAAGCACACTCAGCAAGTTAAGCCTACCTCCTCAACATAGTACAAGGAGTCCCAAAGTCATGGATGCTGTGCCAGTAAGGCAGGCATCTACTCAACCAAACATTATAGCCATAAGTGACTCCACTGTTAAACATGCAGATGTACCTCTTACCAGGCTGAGCAAAGAAAGAGTGACTGTTAGTAGTTTGTCTTGTGCCAGGATCAGTCAGATGGCACATGCACTCATGTCCTTGAACAGTAAGTATCAGTATGACTTTAGCTTAGTACATGTGGGTGCCAATGACTTCAGACGTACTTCCCCTGGACTATATGAAGAGAGTCATGATGGAGCTCTCACATTGTGTGTCCCAGCCAGGTATGATCCTAGCACTGAACAGCATTCTATCTTCTCTAAGGATGATGCCACAATATGAGCAAAAAATAATTGACTTCAGTAATTGGTTAAGCTGTTGTGGTCATTCAGAGGGCCTTGCATGGGAGGATCTGATCAACAGACCCCACTGCCTTGCCAGGAATGGCCTGCATTTGTTCCCTCTTGGGTTGTAATTATTGACAAATACATTGTCTACCCCCACAGTGCTTTTTTAGGATATGCCAACTTGATAAACCTACCAACATAACAAAGCAAACAAAGGAAAATATGAAGGTGGTACTGATCAATGCTAGGAGCCTAAACAAGAAACTCCACTTCCTAGAAGCCCTCCTCACCCAGGAGGATGTAGATATTTGTGTAGTGGCTGTGATATGGCTTAAAATGCCAGCAAGCACTCTGGCTCTGCAGGGCTATAATACCCTCCGCATGTTTAGACCAGCTACTGCACAGGAGGAATAAGAAGGTTGAGGTGTCTCAATCTTCATCCAGAAGAGACTGATGTTAAGGCTGGTAAAAGAATGGCACACTAGAGCATCTTCATGTACAAATAACTATTAGAAAGGTCACATACCATACATTAGCTAACTACAGAACTTCATCGATGACTCGAGAAAGCCACTATACCAATCTACAGGAACAGGAATCACTCAGTGTTAAACCCAATATCATTTTCCTAGGTGGTCTAAACTAGTGAACAATAGATTGTGAAACCTACATCAACACTATTGCACAAACACAGAGATTCCTGGCCTTTGTCAATACAAATGTCCTGGAAAATTAATCAGAGTATCTATTGTGGAAGCAAAATCTTGGATCCTGTCCTTACGAATACAGGGGCATCTTGCATCATCCCCTGCATATCTTCATCAGTTATTAGGTCTGACCAAAAAGCCATCCCCTTCAAAATAAAATTGAAACCAGGGATCCTTTCCACATAAGGATAATATAAAAATTTCTCTCGAAAACAAACTACCAACACCTAAGTGATACTGATTAGCTTCAAATCTCCCTCAAACTCAGTTAATTGCACTGAATACATGGAAACATATACCATACCAGCATGGAAACAGCTGCATACATGCTGTAGGAACAAGCACAGGGCAAACCCCAGAAACAAACCCTTTTTGTGGAACTATACTAACAAGTTTTACAATAAAAGGAAGACAATTATGACCAAAAGTAAGAAGAGTAATTCCCAGAATGATACAGCCCTCATCAGTAAAGTAAACAAAATTCAGAAGTTTAATAAAATCAACCAAAGCAAAGTCTGATGCTAAAATAGCCACCTAAGCGAAAGACAATCACAAGGCCTTTTTCAGTTATGTTCGTAATCTCAGAAGCAATAAGCAACAATGCACTCTGCTGATTGTAAACGACATTACCTACACTGAGTCTGAAGATATACCTAACCTACCGGACAATAAATTCATGTCAAACTTTACCTGTCTTCCTCCTCCATCTATCACAAAAGATATACAAGAACCTGACTCACCTCCAGCTATCACACAAAACTGAATACTGAATGTGCTATCAAAAGCTAAAACTTTTGCATCGATGGATCCTGACAATATCCCTGGATGCACATTAAATAGCATAAAGCACTATTTACCCACACCCCTAACAATACTCAGCCTCCATACAGGCTATGTACCAGGTGAATGGAGAACAGCTACAGTCATTCCCCTACAAGAGGGAGGACCTTCTACAGACTCAGGCAATTACAGACCCATAAGTCTTGACCAGCCTCATATGCAAAGTCATGGAAACACTTATTATGGAACTAATGGAACTAACTAACTAGGGGTCCCGATGGAGAGATGAAAAGTCAGCAAACAAAGGAGAGTAGTAGTGCCGAAATTTAATTCATCCTCAAGTCTTGGTGAGTACCCTTATGAGGTGGACCCTGTTTTTCACAAAATCTCACCAAGGCGACACTGATATATATATAGGCTGTATTTATATAACATATATCGTGGACAGAAGTAAATCAAAACTAAAAAAGATAGCTGGGTGCACAAGACCCAGGATAAAAAAAAAGTGCCCATTCCTGGCAGGCACACTGGTGCCAGGAGTGGAAAAAATGACAGTGTAGAATCCTCAAAATACGGAAACATTCCTACAATGGGGCCAGGCCAGGCTCAGGGGGAGGATAGCCCCACTGTTGTAGAAGGAAGTAGCAGTCCACAAATATGACCAAAATTGATTGGCCAAAGAAGAGCCATAAAGATGATAGAGTGGACTTTTGAGGATAAGAAAGAAATTATGTATTGTTACTATTATGCAAAAAGCCCAGAATTTTCAGATACAAGATATACAAAATGATTAAGAGAGAAATTAGAGGAAGGAAAAATACTTTCACAGGAAAAACTGTGACAAGCTTCAAATAAAAAAATTGTGTTCATTAATACAACAGACTTTTGAAAAACAGTATACAGATCAAGAAACCTTGATCTCTTTGGAAAAAGAAGCATCTGAGGAAGTGAAAAAATATAAACAACAAAACCTAGAGATATTTGAAAAATATAAAAAAGAAATATGGACATGGGAAAGAAAGAGAGATTTGACATGGTGCAATATTTATGCAAAGGAGAAAGCCAAGTTAACTAATATAGAGAAGGCAGTCTCAAAGACATTCGAAGAGAAACCACACACACTACATACCCAGTCACACATAGTACCATCACAACTTCAAATCAAACACATAATCACACAAAGACATACTCGGAGGCTCTGACCAAAAATCTACCAAAACAGCAGAGGCCTCCAAACCAGACACCCAAACAACTACCACCTCAGGACCCAACACATGCAACACATAGACCACACAGTCAGGGTGTCAGACAGTCACAGCCCTTAAGGCCAAACACAATGCCAGACACACTAGTCATTGGTGACTCCATAGTCAGGCACACTGACGTCCCGCTCACCAGACTGAGTAAGGAGAAGGTCACAGTAAGCTGCCTGTCGGGTGCTAGAATCCGCCACATAACGCAAGCACTCAGGTCTCTCAACAGCAGGTACAAGTACGACTCAGTTATTGTCCATGCTGGTGTCAATGACCTGAGACGTACCTCCTTGGACTACATGAAAAGAGACATTGAGGAGCTCTCTGATTATGTAGCCCAGGCAGGTATGACCCTGACCTTGAGCAGTATCCTACCTTCACCTAGAATGATGCCACAATACAGTGATAAAATGATCAGCTTTAATAATTGGCTTAAATTGTGGTGTCATTCAAAGGGGATCCAATGTCTGTCTGCCTGGGATGACATGCTGGACAAGCCACGCTGCTTCGCAAGGGATGGCTTGCACCTGTCACCCCTGGGCTTCCGGATATTGGCAAAGGCTCTTGCCACCCCCATAGTGCCTTTTTTAGGCAAGGCTCAAATTCTAAACCTACCACCCTAGAACACAAAAAAGGAAAAAAACTAAGGGTAATGCTGCTCAATGCCAGAAGTCTCAATCTCAAGATGCATGCACTCGAGGCCCTTCTCAGTATGGAGAACATTGATGTCTGTGCTGTGACAGAAACCTGGTTCAAGGCTCCTGAGAGCACCCCAGCACTATCAGGTTTCACCTCATATCATGCGTTCTGGCCCCAAAATCCAGACAACACCAAGAAAGGAGGGGGGGGTGTCCATATTCATAAAGGACACACACACCTCAAGGTTGGTGGCAATGCACGATGCATCAGAGACCATCCAGGTGCAATTAACCATAGGGAAGACTGCTCTGCAATTTGTAGCATGTTACAGGCCACCCTCTCAAACTCAGGAACCTCACATGGCCTTCCTGAAAACACTGGAGGGGATAAATGTATCTCCAAACACCATCATACTAGGTGATTTCAACTACCCTAATATAGACTGGGAACACTACTCAAGCCCAAACACTCTAGCCCAAAGGTTCCTGGAGTTCATAAACTCAAATGCCATGGAACAACTAGTCACCATCCCCACAAGAGGAGAAAACATACTTGATCTCATCATCATGAACATGGGATCACAATGTTCAACACCAGAAGTATACCCCTCACTGGTGAGATCAGATCATAAACTAATCTCGCTGGAGGTCCTCATCCCGCCCCACCTGAAATAAAAAAAGACCACAGTGAAAAACTTCTCAAAAGCCGACTTCACACTTCTAAAAACTAGTGTGGTCTCCTTTAAGGCCCCTGAGCCAGTGGTAAACATTACTCAAACCGCTGAATCACTTACAAATGCCTTCTACCAGCACCTACAGGACTGCATGGATCAGGCAATCCCAAACAAAACTAAGACTCTTTGTACCAAAGGCAAGCGTCCAGTCTGGTGGACCCCAGCCATAAACAAGCTCTACAACAAAAGGAGGAAGCTACTACAAGATAGAGCAAAATCCTTGAAAGGTAAGACACCTTTGATCATTATAAGTAAAAACTAAGAGCTCTCATAAAATCATCCAAGGCAAATTTTGAGAGAAAAATCACCAAGGACTCAAAAGACAATCATAAGGCCTTCTTTAGCTATGTTAGAAACCTAGGAGGAAACTCCCAGATATGCTCAGAATTAGTTCAAAATGATGTGAAGATTACTGAACCTACACACATTGCCAACATACTGGCTGACAGGTTCAGTGCAAACTTCTCCCCCCCCAAAAGGAGAGATATCTATACCAGAGGATTGTAGCCCCCCAAACATCTCCAACGCCCAAGTGAGAACTGCTCTCTCCAAGGCAAAAAACACAGTATCCATGGGTCCGGATGGTGTCCCCGGCTGTGTGCTCCACGAACTCAATGAGGAATTAAACCTGCAGTTAGGACAGCTGTTTAATCTTAGCCTCACCTCAGGATACGTACCCAAGGAGTGGCGCACGCCGACTGTGGTCCCACTTCACAAAGGCGGTGCCTCCACTGACCCTGGAAATTACCGTCCCATTAGTTTGACAAGCCTTATCTGCAAAGCCATGGAGAGGATCATAATGGAACTCATAAATAAAGACATAGGGAACTTGCAGACTTTGGATCCAACCCAGTTTGGCTTTGTCAAAGGTAGATCATGCCTTTTAAACTTGGTTGACTTTTTCGAAACAGTCACCAAGGCCATTGATGAGGGCAAGGCAGTCCATACAGCCTACCTCGACCTGGCAAAGGCTTTCAACACAATAATCCACTCAGGTATCATCAAAAAACTCATCAGCTTGAATGTAAACCCATACATCACAAGATGGGTTGCAAACTGGCTAAGTGACAGAACTCACAGGGTCAGAGTTGCTGGCGCCACGTCAGACTCAAAGCCTGTCACAAGTGGTGTCCCACAGGGCTCAGTCCTGGGACCACTCTTGTTCGGTATCTACTTTTCTGAAGTACAAGCAAACACAAGAGGGTTATGGCTGACAAAGTTTGCAGATGACTGCAAACTGGGCGCCATAGTCGAAAACACATCTGACACAGATATCCTTCAGAAGGGCCTCACAGAAACGGATAACTGGTGCCAGAGCCATGGCCTAAAGTTAAACGCCAAGAAATGCATAGTCATACCCTTCGGGAAAAACAAGGTTACCCCTAGCTACCATATAGGTGGCAATCCACTGAGCACAGAAGAAGTCATCAGGGATCTGGGGACCCAGGTTGACAGTAACCTTCGCTTGACACTCATGTTGCCAAAGTAGTTAGGAAAACCTTCTACATTGCCCACCTGATCATGAAGGGATTCACATCTAGATCTAGGGATGTCATCGTCCCCCTGTACTCATAACTCATTAGACCTATGATTGAGTACAATGCCCCATTCAGAATGTATCTGACCCGACACCTGCAGCAGCTGGAAAGGCCCCAAAGTTCCTCACCAAAAGGATAAAGGGTCTCAAAATATGTCTTATGCTGCCCGACTGAAAGAACTCCAGCTCTATTCAGTCGCATACCGCTTGCTCAGAGGTGACCTGTGCCTGACATATAAGGCCATGTCAAACCCAGATTTGATGAATATGCTTCACCTCAAAAATCTAGATCCTCAGAACCACAAGGGCGGGAGACTTAAACCTTGACACGGTTATTAATAGAACGTGCTGGAGGGACAGATTCATCACCCAGAGACTCCCTATGCTGTGGAACAAAATCCCGGTACATGTGAGGCAGAGCACCTCGCTGGCCTTGTTCAAGAGGAATCTTGACCAATGGATGGGAGATCGCAGATATACCCCAGGGATTATTTCAGTGTCACTGCTTGACAGAGGCACAGCAAAATAATAGGCATAGTTTTCTTCAAACTAAAGGGGTGGCGAAAGCCACATAACTATGGGCTAGGCTTATAAATGCCCTTGGGCAGATAGCCTAGTATGAACCTATGAAATACAGGCAAAAGCATCCAGATACGGAAAATTTCACAATAAAAAGATTAATAGCACAAAGATGTAATGTAGAAAAGATGATTAGTAAAGCAGAAGTTAAAGAAATAGAAGTTGAAGTTGTGGAGTGCCTGCAAAGTGAAGGATTTAGTGTAGAAGGTCTAAAACAGACTACATCACAGCATGATGGAGTGAGCCCCCAGAATAAGGAAAAGCAAGAAGATCAGGAGACATGTGAAGAAGAAATATGGACAGAGGAAAGGAAAAGAGATTTAATATAGTGTAATATTTATGCAAAGGAGAAAGCAAAACTAACCAAAACAAAAAGAGCAGCACCAAAGATATTTAAAGAAAAATATAGGGAAAGGAATCCAGATATGGAAAACATTAATATACAAAAAATAAGAAGACTAAGAGGAAAAGTAGAAAAAGAGATTAGTAATGGAGAAGTCAAAGAAATAGAAATGGAGGTTATGGAACAACTGCAAAGAGAAGGATTCAGTGTAGTAAATCAAATACAGAAAGCACCACAACAGGATAGAGCAATGGATATCTAAATTAAGGGGAAACAAGTGGAACAGGAAGCAATTGATCAGGTGCCATATCAAGATATTTTGGAGCCTTCCACAGGAAACCAGTATAAACATTCACTTGCAGCTAGACAGCAAGGAAAGGAACAAGAAACTGTGGAAACTGATACAGTCAGTGTTGAGGAGTGATAGGACAGTAAGTTCCCATATGACAGAACAGATGACACAGGATGAAATTAAAGAGAATGTGCCACAGGAAGATGCTATAGAAGTCTCTATAGAATGCCCGCAGGAAACAGAGAACAAGAGATGTGCCCTCAGTATGGAAGAGAATGAGTTAAAAGAAGAGTTGCTTGATTTACTAGAAAAAGACAGATATATCAAGATCAATGAGAGAAGTAGACTGCAGAAGGTTAATAAAACCCCAAAAGTTAGAAACCTGATAAAACAAATGAACACAGTAATTAGTACTGTCCATAGAGATCCATGCAACATAACAGAAGTAAACAGAATATATTACTGTGCTACTAAATTAATAACTAATAAAGTTTTACCACAGGAACACAGGGTAGCAAGGAAAAAGAGGGGGCGAAAGCGAATACCATCATGGGAATATCAAATAGAGAAAACTATAAAGCAGCTAAGACAAGGTATCATTGTTAGAAGATTACAGAAGAGGGAATAGATCAACAAAAATACTAAGAAAGATAGATGTCATAAAAGCAATGTGCAGTATTAGAACAAACCAGGATCTATTATGCACTATTGGAGATAACAAACTAAAAATTTCAAAACAGGTGGAAAGACTTAGAAGATATGAAGATAACTATAAGGGAAAAGTACAAAATAAGCAATTTATTGATTCGATGCTCTTACTTAAGAGTGAACCTGCAAGCTACCCTAAAAATTATAGACATAACTTGTCTTCCAATGACGTATAAACCATACACAAGAATTGATGCCGACAGAGTTTATAGTCATTTAGAAGAAAACTCAATTATGGCAGTAGAACAAAAGGGCAATAAAAGAAAGTCATATGGAATAAAGGATAATTTGTTGTTAAACACTTATAGTGGAGAACTGTAAGAAGGGGAAGAATCTAAGTATGGCATGGATTGACTACAAAAAAGCATTTGATAGTATCCCACATTCATGGATAAAAGAGTGCTTAAAAATGTATAAGATATACCTCACACTGATTGACTACATTATGGTAACCATGAAACAGTGGCAGACCACTTTGCAATTAAGCCATGATAAAGGACAGATCATTATACCAGGGATAAAAATAGAAAGGGGGATATTCCAGGGTGACTTGTCACCGTTGCTATTTGCCTTGCCATTAGTCCATTAAGCTGTTTACTTAACAGCTTAGGTCATGGCTACAATTTGGCTCCTAGAAAACAACAAAGTCTAATGACTTCTCATCTTCTCTTTGTCAATGATTTAAAACTGTATAGCTCATCAGATGAGGAACCGAAAGCACAGCTACAGGTTGTCAAAACTTTTTCAGATGATATCGGAATGTCATTTGGTCTTGAGAAATGTGCAAAAGCAACCTTTAAAAAAGGAAAACGTCAGCACCAGGAAAACATCAGTTTGGGACAAGAATGTGATAGAAAAGAACTTGAGCAAGGAGGAGTGTATAAATACTTGGGAACTGATGAAGGATCAGCAATAAAACATGAACAAATGCAAATACAATTCAGTAGGGAGTACTTTAGAAGACTTAAATGAATCCTAAAAACAGCATTGACATCTAGGAACAAGATCCAAGCTATAAATCAATTTGCTCTTCCTTTCCTAACTTATAGTTTTTGAGTGAATGACTGGCCCCAAAAAGTGTTGGACAGACTGGACATTAAAACAAGAAGGATGTTTCATGCTTACCAAATGATTTATAAAAATCAGTGTATACCAAGATTATATATTCCCCGTTCCGAAGGAGGGATGGGCTTCCTTGAAATTGATTACATGTATAGATCTGCAATCGTGGGACTCCACACATATCTATTGACCTCACAAGATCCAAATGTAGTGAAAGTTTTGAAACATGAGGAGAATAAATTTAAGATGACATCTCTGCTTAATTTAGCAGAAGCATATCAACGTCAAGTAGGAATGGAAATCAAACCAGAAGTGGATAAAAAACAGGCAGCAACTGAATGTGCTAAAATACAAAAGAAAGAATATAAGGTGAAGGACCATGTGAGATAGCAAGAAATGTGGAAAAAACATTAATATAGTTGCAAGTATAGAAAACTTCTGGAAGAGCTTCATGTTGATCAAGAACGAATGCAGGAATGGTTAAGGAGAGGTGAATTCACATCAAGAAATGAAAGGTTAATTTTGGCAGCCCAATATAGTGGGCTACGTACATGCTGGTTTACAAAGTCCATTGAACATGTGGGAGAAACAGACATATATAGGTTTTCTAAAACCGAATTGGAAACAGCCACACACCTTATTGCTGGTTGCGATGCACTAATAGCAGAGGGCCTGTATACTGAAAGGCATAATAATGTGGCAAGACTGTTACACTGGAGATTGCGCAAATATTATGGTATCAAAGTAGCTAAAAAACACTGGAAACATGAGCCACAAAGAATCATAGAAAATGATGATGTTTATATCACATGGGATCACCCAATACCAACAATTCAAAAGATAGATGCTAAAAAACGGATATAGTGGTCCAAGAAAAAAAGACAAAAGTAGCATTGATCATTGAAATCGTCACACCCAGTGACTACAGTGTTTTGCATACAGAAAGACACAAAGTCGTAAAATACCTTGATCTGCAGGCAGAAACGAGAGCCATGTGGAAGAAAGATACCCAGACCGTTCCAGTAGTAGTAGGAGCAACTGGTCTTATAAAAAATAATTTACAGTCATATTTAGATATGTTACCAATTCATGTAACACCATATGAATTGCAGAAGGAGTCATTACTGGGCACATTGCGGGTGCTGTGAAGAGCTCTTTTGGCTAACATGAAAGAGTGAAACAATACTAATTTCATGAACTTTAATCTTACTTTGACTTAGGAATGGGGTCCATTCCCCTCATGGTATTAGAAACCCAAAAGACTTAGAGAAATTAAAAATGGTAAGAACTAATCAATAAAGACAAAAGGAACCTCCAAACACTGGAACTATCTCAGTCTGGAGTTGTCAATGGTAAGTCATGCTTAATCTATAAACCAAAAGGAGTATGGCTGGTAAAACCACATATAAAACAAACCAGTCGTACTGTGCAGGAGACCACAGCTGAAGCCAGTAGATAAGCAAAGAAAATGGCCACAACACGTTTTCTATGGGACAGAAAGCAAAAGGCGAAGCCACCAAGTAAAATCCAGCATTTAATGGTGAAAGAAAACTCCCTCAACACGTTTTCACAAAAAGAACATTAATGTTGCTAAATATTACAGAGCGTTTTCGTAAGAGTAGCACTCCAACTTCATCAGATGAAAACTTGAATACATACACTTCCTATATATATACCCTTCTAATTAATCAATTAATTCAATAAACCAATTAATTGTTAAAGAAACATGCTCTCAGGCAGTAAAATAAAAATAAATACATAAAATCACTCCTGTATTTTTCAATTCTAATACTAACAAACTTATACAAGAATTCATAAAAAATCAATATATATATTTTTATATAACATAAATTAATAAAACAGTAACATATGGACTACCTTTTCCAGCTTTTAGATACAACCAGATAAACCCAAAACAATAATGATATACCTAATGCCCATATATAATGTATATTATAACTTTGCTGATCTGAGCTTAAGTAGGGGGGGCAATGGAAATGTGTTCATTCATGCCCGGGTGTTTATTGGCTTCAGGTACTACTTGCCAATATGTTCCTCTATATTCCAATTTGGCTTCCCAAGGGGAACCTCCCCTTGGCTCCCTGGGCACCATTTCTACCACAAAAAAATGAAATTTTGCTTCGGGGCATAAAAGAGTGTGTTGAAATAAGGCATTACTAGAACAACGCTTCTGAATATCATTCATATGTTCATATATCCTGCGTTTCAAGGTTCTCTCAGTCTTTCCTATATAGAATCCTTCACACTCTTTACATAAGGCAACATACACTAGCCCCTGTGAGTTACAATTGGAATAATTAGAGGCAACTATCAATTTCTTCCTAGCTGTTAAAAATATTTTCTGTTGTTGTGTAATGTATTTACATTGTGGGCATGCCCCACATTTATATGTACCCTTGGATTTATTAGAAAATGTAGAAGAAAAAAGTTGCTTTCCAATAAATTCTTTATATTTTACCCTTTCTGAAAAACAGTTTTAATAGTTTTCCTTTTCAAACTGGGTGAATCAGTGTATTCATTAAATTTAGCCCATTCACCTTCTACTATGTTTCTAATAACATGAGCATTAGCACTAAAGTTAGTAATGAAAATATTATTGTGTGTAGAACCTGTTTCACCTTCCTTTGGGCATGTTAAAACCTTAGATTATATAGGTCTAGTCCCTAAAACGGGTTTGAATTTCCCTTGTCTGTTACTACACACTTCCCTTTGTATATCCATAATTAATTCTATAGGATATTCCTTCTGCATGAACATTTCCTTGAGTTTATCACATTCTTCCAAAAAATCTTCCTCACTGGAAGTCATGCGACAGGCCTGAACATATTGCCCCTTGACTATACTTTTTTTTTGATATAATGGGTGGGCACTGGTAAATCTAATGTAGGTGTTAGAAAAAGTGGGTTTCCTTTATATAGTGGATTTGAACCCACTCTCGGACACTTCTAAAAAAACATCTAAGTAGTTAACGTAATCAATTGTCACTTGATACGTAAATCTTAAAAAAGTTGTACTCTGATTTATATAGTTAATAAATTCCTGTAATATTTCCTCCGTGCCAGTCCAAAAGATACATATATCATGCAGAAACCGGGTGTATAAATTCCAGCACTCAACATATTTGCTGTTATATATAAATTTCTTTTCCCATACAGATAGGACCATATCTGCATAGGTGAGGGCACAATTGGCCCCCATCCTCACCCCAGATTCCTGTTTATAGAATTCACCTTGAAAATATAAAAAGTTGTTATTCAATACAAGTTTGGCTAGTTCTAGGATGATATAAATGTCATTTTCGCTGGCCTTGGAACTACCCCTCAAAGCACCCTCCACCCAGGCCAGTCCTGTCTCATGGGGTATAACAGAAAATAAATCTATAACGTTGATGGTGACAAATTTAAAATTAGCTACCTTCAAATCAGGTGTAATTTGTCTCAGGAATTCCCAAGAATCTTTTAACAAGTGAGTGTCCTTACCCCACAATTTTTTCATTTTCTAATCTAGAAATTTTGATAAAGGAGACATCTTGGATCCTTGAGATGCTAAAATGGGTCTTAAGAGAGGATTGAGTAAATTTTTGTGAACCTTGGGAACCCCAAATATCGAGGGTACCCTAGGTGTAGAGTTTTCCAGATATAGGTATGTGTCATAATCTATGACTCCCTGATCGAACAGGTCCTTAAGAGCCAAATCAATTTTCTTGTATGAAATATTGATTTTGTTAATTGACACCTGGCTGTATCTGGAGACATCATGCAGGATAGAATGCATTTTACAATCATAAATAATTTTATCCATAATTATGATGCCCCCACCCTTATCTGGTTCCATAACCCTAATATTGGGATTTTCTCTTAAAGTTTGAAGAAGAATCCATTCTTTCTCATCCAGATTGGACCCTTGAATATTGGTCCTGATTTTATTCCTAATTTTTTTCTCAATACTTATTTCTAAATTTTTTAATTGAGGGTGGATGGGGGGATTAAAAATACTATATTTTCTTGGTCCACTGTTTGGGGTTCCCATCAGGCTATTTCCAAACATATTTTCCAAATTTAATTTTCTGACAAACATTTTGACATCCAGAATAGTGCAGGCTAAATTACTACTCTGACTGGGTACAAATTTAAAACCTTTTGTAAATAGGTTGAAAGTCTTAATCTACCTGCTGGACTACTTTAATAAGGTCACTAAAGCAATGGATGAAGGTAAAACAGTACACGTAGCAAACCACAACCTGGCTATGGCTTTTAACACAATCCCCCACTCAGGCATAGTAGAAAAGCAAAATAAACTGGAAACAAACCCCTACATCACCTGCTAGATTGCTGACCGGCTCACAGGAAGTACACAGGAGATCAAAATAGGGAAAGCTTCTCCACAAAGGTATGTGATGTCCTCCAGAGTTCTGTGTTGGCTCACCTGCTATTTGGCATCTACTTCTCTGAAGTAAAAGCCAATACCAAAGGGCTCTGGCTGACTAAGTTTGCAGATGAAAACAAGCTAGGAGCAGTTACTGAATCCCTAGATGATTTAGCCATCCTGCAGGAAGGTTTGTCTCAAACAAGTAACTGTGCCAGAATTATGGATGAAACTAAATGCTAAAAAATGAAATTGCCGCATCTACCCTGGAGAACTGCCATATTAACAATACATCTCTGAGAGTTGACCCAGTTGTTTGGGATTTAGGAACTTATATGGACAGTGACCTGACGTTGACTAACATGCGTCCACTGACACAAGAAAGTTCTTCTATACTGCACAGATTATAAACAAAGAGATTGCAACTAGATCTAGAGATGCCATTGTTCCCCCCTTTACTTAGCCCTCATTAGGCCAGTCACCGAGTATAATGGCCCCTTTCCATGTATCTTTCCATACACATGCAACAACTGGAACTCTCACAGAGATACCTTACTAAAAAGATACACGGCCTAAACAATATGTCCTACATGGACCGCCTCAAAAACCCTGTCAGTACACTTGGAACCATACAGACTGCTAAAAGCTGACCTGTGTATGGTATACAAGGCATCCTCCAACCCAATAATGATGGACCTACTGCAGATTAATAAGTCAAATGCCTCCAGAAAAACTTGGTCCTGGGGAGCTGAACCTCTAATGTAACATCAACAAAACAGTTTGGAGGACAGGTATATCTCACAGTGTGTAACACCGCTCTAGAACAGACTCCTTGTTCATAAAAAATAAAACTGATGCCTGTCCATATGCAAGTAGAGATTGAATCTATGGATAGGTAACAGAAAATTTACCCCAGGACTGCCTCCAGGCTACTAATGGACAGCGGCAACTCCTAAACACCTTAGCCATCAAATTATCAGTGGTTTATCGTTTTGGGAATATAACAAGTTGGCAAGTGTTAAATTCCCTATAAAGCACTTTGTCAGAAATGTTGGAGGATTAAATAATTGTAACTAAGGAAACTAAGGAAATGATTCCTTTGTGCTGGGACTCAGGATCTCAATTGCCTAGACACAATAAGGCCATGACATCTGTAATGTTACTGGCCACCAAAAAAAGCAATTACTAGAAAGAGGAAATAAAAAAAGGAGTGAATTATGTAGAAATGAATGGAATTTGTATGAACAACACATGCAGAATAATGTTTCAGAAGGAGGAGTGAAAATTAATGGAAGGCAGGATTTAAGAAATATATGTAATGTAAGAAAACATATGTATAATGCATAACAGTCAAGCAAATGTGTACAGTAATTTGTTTACTTTTCTATAACTCTTATGTGTAACCATGTTATTGTTTCAATGCTGATAATGCCTCAGTTGAAACACCATATAGTAATCTGAATAACACCCAAGTGATTACAAAGAGAACATTTTCCGGCACCTGTTTTATTATCTGGAAACCAATGTTTTAATTGATTTAAAAGACACGTCTTCCTCACATTTTGTGGCTTAAAAAAGAAATGAGTACCACATATATTTGCCTCCAGGACCATGACTAACAGTTGTGGAGGGGGTATTCTAATTAAGAAATTATTTCTGTTCAAAACAATACTAGCTTTGTTGATACTGAAGGGTGATACGTTGTCATCAAATGTGCAAACTCCCTCTTAACTTACCTCCTTATTTTAGGCTCATTGTACGTCTCCTACAATGATAGGATCCTGTAATAATCATGGTTTCCTTTTTAAGTGGCAGGTAGAACATAGTTTTAGTCTGATAGTTAGCACAGAGAACTAAAGCTCTGACTTTAATGATCAGCAACTTGTGCCAAGGGTACAGGATTTGAACCCTTCCATTTGTCTACTCTTCTGTGTGATCCTGAGCAAATCACTTAACCTTTGGGACAGTATTTTCCTGTACTACATGCCTGGTAACTACCTATGAACACCGAGTTCTCTATTTGATAAGCAGGGGTCTCTTGAAATTTACAATGACATAGTTACAATTCTTAACGGTATGACAGAACAACAAGATGAACTTTCTGACCCATACTGCATTCTTTATCTCTCAGGAAAAGACTACATTTTTCTCAGCTCAGTTGATGAGCAAAAATAAAAAAAAGGTTATGTACTCCCACAGAACTGAGGAGAAAAAAAAAACTTCTTTCTTCTTAACCTGTTGCAGCTTCTTTTTACAATGCAGCAAGCAGCAGTTACAGTTTATGCCAGATACAGAATTTTGGGTTCCTACTATATAATCGAAGATGCAATCCTTCAAATGCATCTTGATCGAACTTGAAAGCACGAAACAGCAAAATAGCGAAACGGCATATAAGCGATTTCTTCCCCAGGAAAGAAATCGCTTGGCCGCCTTCGCTACTTTGCCATTTTCGTCACTGTAGTGCGATCTCAGAGTTGGTATATTTAAGTAGGGTAGAGGGGCACAGCCCCCCACATTGCAGGGGTATGGGAGGCAAAACCCCCCACTTTATGTAATGTTTTGAAGTTTTTATTTATTTACTTATTTTTGTGGAACAGCGATTTTTTCCCTGGGAAAAAAAATCTCTGTTCTGAGTGTCTGAGATTGTAAGCTTTCGCTTACATGGGGTAGATAAATCAGCGTTCACTTTTTTAAGTGTTCGCTGATTTAATATAGACCTAGAATTTCAAACATGTCAGTTTGGACCACAGATATAATACTGGCATATTAATACCAAGAATGCACTATACTGAAGACTGATCAGCATCTGGTACTTTGTCCCTGAGGCAGCTGCCCCTTCGCCCCACCCTAGGTACACTAGTGGTGAGAAATATAGAAGGAAGTCTCAAACAGGCTAAAGCCCCAGGGCTGGGTGGTTTTGTTGCATTCTTCTATAATATAATACATTTAAATACTAGTTATTTTCTATTCATTCAAAAATATTCTGTTTGTTAAATGATTTGGCATCGATGATAAGTATTTAAATCAATCAATAACATTCTTTACTCCTAAACCTAATTCAAATTAATTTTTCATTAAAAAGTAATGATCAGTCCCTGAAAAATCTTTATATTAAAATTTATTTTACTATTTTGGCTAAAAGATACAGATTTAGCTGCAGTTCATCACTTTGATTTTCCTTATGGTTTTATGGAAGAAAGTCAAACATAAGACAATAAAATTATGTTAGAACTAATTTTGCATCATAATGCAACCACTATCATCAATAGTACGTGTATAAAATGTAGTAATTCGACTGTTAATAGAACTTCTTTGCAGATGATATCTTAATGCATTTTCAAAACCTGCACAAAGCTATACCTAAACTTCTTCATATTGTAGATGCCTATAGCAATGCATTAAATTCTAAGTTAAACATCAACTAGTCAATTTTATTTTCAATTAACAAAATAAAGGACAATTGTGTTGTGTTGTCAATGCCACTGTACTCACCCTTCCTAAACTGTCTTCTTCTCCTACGTAGCTTACTGTCTGCCCTCACTAGTGTTATTTCTGTTATGTTTTAGCTCTCTTAGTCATTTTATCTAGGTAATTACCTATCACTCAATCTTAAAAATATTTCTACTTATATACAACCTGTATGATCTTCACTAACTGCAACTACCTTGGCTGTACTTACAAACTTTGCATACTGTTTCTGCATATATCTTAAGTTAAATGTCAACTTAAGCTCTGTAAGGAATTTTTATGCTTTTACTGTTCCAGCTTGAAAATGATAATGTTTTGTTTATAATACTATTTTCATTTAAAAATGTTATTGTAATTTGTGGAGCTTTCCTCCCTGGGCCTCCACTGAAAAAGGGCTATCAGTTCAGTCGGACAAACCCAGTCAACAAATGTAAAATAAATAAAACAAAATAAATAAAATGTTCTAAATGCACTTCCTTTCCCTAGAGTGTACTTCCATTTTTAGATGATGATCCCCACACTTCCACATATTTAAAAAGCATGACTTAGCTAGTAGGCCTCCTCACTGCACACTATGTTGGCGCTAAATGAAATCTCATGATACTTTAATTAGGAGTTTGTCTTCTTTGCTACTGCATCACAATGCTCATCACATCTGAAAGTATTTTGCTAAGGAAAACAAACACAGGAAGGTACCATCAGCTTTTTTTTTGTTATTTATACCCACTGTTCTTTCACTCTATGCCGCCATATAAATTTACATTATTTCCCTTTACTAGGACCACAAACCTGTTAAAAACCTTTTATAGTCTGAAGAAGAATAAACCTAATAACAACTAAAAGAATTTCAGTAATTAGCTGAGCTTTTTTGCCATGAAATATAACACTCTCTATGACTCAGGAAAGGCAGGCAAGACCGGAAACCAACAATGACTTATTAAAAAGGTTAAGTTATCTCAGTATTTCTGCATCTTGTTTTCAAGAAGTTTGCATAGATGTTGTAACACATATGTAGGACACACATAAACAAAAATCACTATAAAAAAGCCACCAGCATTTTTACGGGGGAGGGGCACAAACTTGATAGTTCCTCACTGCTTCCATTCTAAGTAAATGGGACTGTGATCTAATAACACAGATTAGGGCATTGTAATTCTATTAGCTGCACCCTCATGTTACACTTTGGCAAGAAGTAGCTCTTCAGGAAAACAAGATTACCTCAACATGTCTTCCCCAAAGAAGGCATTTGAGGTTGGAAAAAATAAAATAAGTAACAAGTAGTTACTGTAGTGCTAGCAGATTTGATTGTTTAGAACTTCATGTGTTTAGGAGAAATGGCAGTGGAATTTTTAACCAGATTGTTTAATGAAATTTTGGAAAGTGAGAGGATGCCTGAGGAGTGGAGAAAAAGTGTTTTGGTACCGATTTTTAAGAATAAGGGTGATGTGCAGAGCTGTAGTAACTACAGAGGGATAAAACTGATCAGTCACAGCATGAAATTATGGGAAAGAGTAGTAGAAGCTTGGTTAAGGAGAGAGGTGATGATTAGTGATCAGCAGTATGGTTTCATGCCAGGAAAGAGCACTACAGATACAATGTTTGCTCTGTGAGTGTTGATGGAGAAGTACAGAGAAGGTCAGAAGGAGTTGCATTGTGGACTTAGAGAAAGCATATGACAGGGTGCCTAGAGAGGAGTTGTGGTATTGTATGAGTAAGTTGGGAGTGGCAGAGAAGTATGTAAGAGTGGTACAGGATATGTACAAGGGTAGTGTGACAGTGGTGAGATCTGCAGTGGGAGTGACATATGTATTTAAGGTGGGATTACATTAAGGATCAACTGTGAGCCCTTTCTTATTTACAGTGATGGACAGGTTGACAGACAGGTGTCCCCGTGGACTATGATGTTTGCAGATGACATTGTGATATGTAGTGAGAGTAGGGAACAGGTTGAGGAGAACCTGGAAAGGTGGAGATATGCTCTAGGGAGGAGAGGAATGAAGGTCAGCAGGACTAAGACAGAATATATGTGTGTGAATAAGAGGGAGGACAGAGGAATGGTGAGGATGCAGAGAGTAGAGTTGGCGAAGGTGGATGAGTTTAAATACTTGGGATCAACAGTTCAGAGTAGAGAAGGGGCGTGGCCAAGATGAGCACTGAGTAACAGTACTTTCTCTCTGCTCTGTCTTTACAGAATATTTATGACAGGATTTATGGAGTATATCTATCCCAATTTTATATATATATATATATATATATATATATATATATATATATATATATATATATATATGGATTCTGTTAATCATCCATTAGGATAGTATATAAATATTTTGGCTATTTTTTTTTTCCTGTAAAAAAGTACTAGAGAAAATATTTGGACTTCAGACCACAGGATGAGCTCTTCCAAATCTACACTTCAAGAAACAATTATTAAGAAAGAACTTCAGTCACTATTAACTAACATTCAAGAACTGACAGCAAAGATTGATAGCATGGATATGAAACTGGATAATTTCAAAGAAAAATATTCCCAGCAAATGGAAATATTACACAAAGACCTTAAACAGCAAAAGAGACAGATTACTGGTATAGAGATTTCACTAAATGATATGGACACTAGAATTCAAGAAGGTGAGCAAAATATAGGCTTTCTTTTAAAACAAAATACTCTTTTACAAACAAAAATTGATGATCTAGAGAATAGATCAAGAAGAAATAATATTAGACTTTTTGGTTTGCCTGATAATGTTGAAGAAGGTAATATGGAAACATTCTTAACATCTTGGCTCCCTGATGTACTACAGCTTCCTGAAGATTTCTCATATGGAACAGAAAGAGCACACGGGTCCTTGGCTACTGCAAAAAAGGTAAATCCAATTCTACTAAATCTGTTATAGTGAAGTTTTTATCTTCTCTTGGCAAGGAGATAGTGTTAAAGACTGCTTGGGCTAAATCTCCTATCAAATATAAAGAAAATGTCATACACTTTGATAATGATTACTCATCTTCTGTAATTGCCAAAAGAAAGCTTTTTGCCAGTGCTAAAATAACTAAAGAAAGTGCAAATAAAGACACATCTATTATTTCCTGCCAGATTAAAAATATTTCTTCAAGATGGTCCAAAAATATTTGATGACATAGACTCTGCCATTACCTTTGTAAAAACAAGTAAACTGCTTGATAAAATAGAGGATATGGAGTGGGCAAATGCCAGCCTTAAAAGAAATTGTGATAACAGTTCCTGGAAGGTCTCTGAACATAAAAGAAGCTCAAAAATAACTGACTAATTAAGCTATTTTACTATGGCTTTTATTTATCCAAATCTTAAAAACTAACCCAGAAGTTGGGAAAGTGTAAATGGTTCAACAGGTGAGTCTTTGTTGTTTAAATATATTTTTATGGTACATAGT
The DNA here is from genome assembly GCF_019279795.1 of Protopterus annectens. Taxonomy (NCBI): domain Eukaryota; kingdom Metazoa; phylum Chordata; order Ceratodontiformes; family Protopteridae; genus Protopterus; species Protopterus annectens. Next base: position 837,625,562 of record NC_056737.1, read on the forward strand.
TGTTTTTATAGTCTGTTATTATTAAGGCTAGTTTATTCTAGTTCAATTTCTATAGCAAGTAAAAGCTATTTATTTATTTATTCATTTATTTATTATCTTTAAATAGTGGTTGTCTGTTATAATAAATGCTCCGTATGTTTGGGACTTAAATTTATGGTATTTTGGGGAACTATAGTAGATACGAAGACTTATAGATGAGAAAATGAGTGGCTTTGTTACAATAGAATCTATTTCATTTGTTTTTAACTGTTTGTTGTTTTATTTCCTTGCCTCTCTGTGAAGAGTGACTCTTCATTGATATTGTTGCCATAATGTTGCTTTAATAATTGTGTTTCCCATCCCCTGTTCTGCTGTTGAAATGTGATGCTATTTGTGGTAATAGACATATGAAAAGTTTATCTGTTCTCCCTTTCAGTGACCTGATATATTTTGAAGTAATTCATTTGATATTTATTTTAAAAATGTAAATATTTATGGAGAGGCTTTAATTTATTTCTTTTTTTTTCTTTCTATTTTCCTCTTTGCTGTCGGTTGTGAAGGAATGGAGGATTTTGTATAAAATTATATGTTTGTGGTGGTCTAGTGGTTTACTGAGTTTGGGAGATGGAGTTTGTTGGTGTTTTAATGTTTTATATTGCTTTTCTTCCTCCCTTATCTCTTTCTTATTGTTTGTTTTATGTTTCCTGGTTTTCCCACAAGCTAATCAACAGTTTTCTCAATTTATTTATTATTATTTATTTATTTTTATTTTATTTTTATTTTACATTTGTTAACCGGGCTAGTCTAACTGGATATATTTCCATTTTCAGCAGAGGCCCGGGGAGAAAAGCTCCACATATAGACAAAAGAGGTATAACATGAGCAAAAAATAACAGATTACACTCTGGTAGGACGTAGACAATGAACATAATTACCAAAAGAATAGGACTTTAAATTCCTAGACAATGTAAAATGCAACATGTTAAGGCTTATTACATGTTTTAAAACCAAGAAGAGAAAAGTGCAATACCAAGGAAAAAGAAACAACGATAGATAGAGAGAGCAGATTTATAAAAGATATATAGTTTCTGGAAAAGAGTCATAGCCATATAGAGGAAAGATATAGGGGAGAGGTCCATATATGGTAGAGGAAGAGAGCTAAGGGAGAAAGCAGGAGGCACAAAAGAATAGGGAGAGAAAAAAGAGGGTTAACTAAGGAAATTAACTTTCTAATCAGGATTAGAGCAGGGGCACATCCAGTGGCTTTTAAGGTAGATTCTAAGTTTTTGTTTAAACAGAACAGTAGATGCAATGGAAGTAAGTTCGGTAGGAAGTTGATTCCAGTGTTTACCAATGGAATTTGAGAAGAGGGAATCACCAGCTAGGTTATTAGATTTGGTTAAGGTGACTAGCAGTTTGTTTGATGAGCGGAGTGAGTTCAGATTAGAATAAGGGGTTAAGAGGTTAGAAAGTACAGGTGTGTTATGAGGTTGGTAGAAAGCTGTTTGGACAAACGTGAGTTGGGAAAGAAGCAGCATGTTTGTCAGTTCAAGCCAGTTAAGTTGGTGCAGATTCAGACAGTGGTGAGTTCTGAAAGGCTTACCAGTAACAAATCTAGCTATATTATTGTAAGTGGTAGACAGTTTGGAGAGATTGTTTTTCTTGAGGTTAGTATAGATTGGTGAGGCATAGAGAAGAGTGGAAATAAGGTGAGAGTGAGCAAGAGTAACTTTGGCTGGGGAGGTTAAGAAAGTTTTAATTCTATAGAGAGAGCCAAGTTTCCTGTTTACAGATTTAATGGTATTGTTGATATGACAGTCAAAGGAAAGATTGTTGTCAATCGTGACTCCTAGCAGTTTAGTAGTAGAGTCAGGTGATATAAGGGTTCCATTGTTAGATAAGATAGTGAAGTCTAATGTAGGGGATCTGGTAGTAGGCCTAAAAAGTAAGAGTTTGTTTTTTTTTACGTTTAGGAGGAGGCAACGTTTTAAGAACCAAGTTTCAACTTTGGAAAATACAGTTTGAGTATTAGTTTGAAGTTCAGAAATGGATTTAGCAGAGCAAATTAGTGTGGAGTCATCAGCGTATTGTATGCATGTAGCTTGGGGAATAGCTACTTGTAAGTCATTTATAAAGAGGGAGAAAAGAAGGGGTCCGAGAATAGAGCCTTGGGGTACCCCAAGTGAAATTGGGAGAAGAGATGAGAGTTTGTTATCCCAGAGGACAGCCTGTTTCCTGTTAGTGAGGTAGGATCTAAACCAGTGGACAACCTTAGATTCTAAGGATAGAGATTCGAGAGTATTTAAGAGGAGAGAGTGGTTGACCATGTCAAAGGCTTTGGACAGGTCAATAAAAAGAGCTGAAGACAGGATGTTATTATTGCGATTCTTGTTAATAAAGTCTGTAAAGGAGAGGAGAGTGGTAGTTGTGCTATGAAAAGGCCTAAAGCCATGTTGACAGTTAGAAAGAATGTTATTTGTTATTAAGTGGTTCATTAACTGATGGTGCACACATTTTTCCATGATTTTTGCAAGTGGGGACAAAAGAGCTATGGGCCTATAATTAGAATATTCATAGGAGTTACCTCCTTTATGTAAGGGTATGATGTGAGAGATTTTCCATATGTCAGGTATGGTTGCTTCATTTACAGTTCTATTAATAAGGATGGATATGGGATAGTCTATTTCAGAGGCTGCTTTTTGAAGGAATTCAGATGGAAGCTATGAAAAGCTGTAAATGTTTTCTCTCCAAAAGCTCGTGCATCTGATCTGTTAAACAACCTTGGTTTGTCCTCGCATTGCAGCTGTTACAATGGAGGGCAAGAAAAAAGTGTTGTTTCCATGGAAACATTTATAAACTGAACCTTGTGCTGAGAAGCTTCGTAAAAGCTGAATAACAGTTAGAATAGATGGTTTCTAATGCCATCTATAACTTAATTGAAAAATTGCACATACATAACATATATAATATATCTGCTATATTTAAGCATTTATGAATGTTCATAAACAAAGCACTTTTGACACATTTAAATCCTTACATTTGGTACACTTGTCTTCATAATTCTATTGTGGTTGTGTAAATTTTATATTGATTGGTATGACAAGTATATAGCATACATAGCAATGTTGTTGAAATGAAGGGTTTGGTGTGGATTGGTGTGTCCATGGTGGTCTAGCAGTTTGCTTGGTTTGAGAAATGGAGTTTTTCAGCTTTTTGCTATTTTGTATTGGCTTTTTCCCCTCTGTTGCCTTTTTGTTTTGTCTGCTTTTGTGTTTCCTGGTCCTGCCATGAGATAATATATAACTTACAAAAATAAAAAAATAAAAAGAGAAGAAAATAGCTGCAAAAGTTTTCCCTCCTTTGTCTCATGCATCTGAACTGCTGAACGGTTCTGCTGCCTGTTCATACTGCGACTGTCTAAACAGAAAGCAAGAAAAAAGTGTCATTTCCATGGAGCTGTTTGCGGTCTGAACTTTGTGCTGCGAACTTTTGCAGAGCTGGATAATAGCTTGAACAGGCAGTGTCTGATGCCATCTACAGGTCAAATGAATGAACTGCAGCTAAGTAACCTGTACAATATAATTGTTATATTAAAAGCATTTATGAGGGTGTATAAGCAGAGCATTTCTGATACATTTATTCCCCTATGTTTCTACACTTTTATTTATAATTCCATTTTATTTAATTTAAGCCTCTTTTGATTAGTACAACAAACATAAGGCATATATAGCAACACCATTAAAGTATTTATGAAAGACGAAAGGAAAAAGAAAGGAAATTAATATATATAAAGCTTTTCATGACACCTAAGGAGTAGTTAATATTCTTTTACAAGACACAAAAATCAGAAATAAAAATAATTCTAGTACAGAAAGAAAATAAATAAACAATGATTGAAACATAATATATTCTATATGAATATAGCTTGCTACTATGCTAAAGGTTGGGCGTCGGGCTGGCAACTCAGCACCATAAAAATCGACTGCCAATCATTAGCAGATCAGAGTTCCGCTGTGACGACCCCTAACCGGGAAAAGCCGAAAAGACAAACAACATACAGTATAGTCTCAGATGCAGATGTTTACCATATAATCCTGTATTTTGATATATTCTAACAAATCTAGAAGTTTTTTTTTCAGATTACTAAAGGTCTTAAAGGTAAGAAAGGGAATGCATTCTTTCTTAGATAATACTAAGCACTTTTATTGGAATCTCATACTACATTGGGAAACTAAAATGTAATATTTTCTATACTTTTTTTTCTCAGATACATGGAGATGGGGAAATAGTGTTGTTAGATATTGGCACAATACATAAAGAGACAGGGGATTAGTCTACTTATTGATTATTATAGCAGTCCATTACATATAAATTAGTTACAACTTTTGCATTATTATATAATACATGACTGGTATTTATGATATGTTGAATTCATTTGACAAAGTTAAAATGAAACAGTTACATTTGATTTACTTTAATTTGTTTCTTGAATTGGTATATACAATTCTAATGGATGTTTGTTAAATTATGCAACAACATATATATTTAGACAGGGAAGAGATGAATGCTGCTGCTAGCCTGACGGTCAATTTGGGTGACAGATGTCATTCAAATTAAGAGTTTGTAACTCCGGGGGGGGGGGGGTTGAAAGAATCTATGTTATTAGTAAATGTTATAAGTTTCTGTTAATAGTTATGATGTTCACCAAATCTTACAAAACTGAATTTGATGTAAACATATTTCATTGGATAAAAGTTTTCATGTTTTATGTATAAATTATAATTGTATTCCTAATGGTCAATTTCTATTCACTTATAAAATATGGGGAAAAAGGAGTGTTATTCAACAACAGATTATCAGAACATTAATGTTTCATGACATCATTAAAGTGTATATCACTAAACATCAATGGATTAAATAATCATAATAAGAGAAGATCTTTGAACAAATATCTTAAATTGCATAATTCTCAATTAATATTTCTCCACGAAACTCATTTGCTAACTGAAGATGTCACAAAATTGGAATCCAAATCTTATAAACTTTTGATTAGCTTAGAACATGCACAACAAAGGGGGGTGGCCATACTATGGAAAAATACATTACCTATGCCTAAAATAATTGACACCTACAATGATAACAAGGGGATGTTATCTTCAGTTACTATAGAATTTAATAAGAAAAAATTGACATTAATAAATATGTATTGGATTCCTGGCATTGGACCTACAACAGTTAAACAACATATAGGTTCATAGGTTCATACTAGGCTATCTGCCCTAAGGCATTTATAAGCCTAGCCAGAGTGTGTGTGGCTTTCACCACCCCTTGGAATGAGAATACTATGCCCATTTAGGGTTTAGTTTACTGTGCCTCTGTCTAGTAGTGACGCAGAGATGACCCCCGGGGTAAACCTACGATCTCCCATCCACTCGTCAAGCTTTCTCTTGAAGAGAGTCAGTGAGGGGCACTGCCTAACATGGACTGGGATTCTATTCCAGAGTGTAGGGAGCCTCTGGGTTATGAATCTGTCCCTCCAGCACATCCTATTTATTTCTGTGTTGAGGTTCAAATCTCTCGCTCTCGTGGCTCTGGCGGATTTGGATTTTCTGAGGTGGAGCATGTCCATTAATTCCGGATTGGACATGGCCTTGTACGTCAGGCATAGATCGCCTCTGAGTAGGCGGTATGCAACTGAATAGAGCTGGAGTTTCTTCAGCCGGGCAGCATATGACATATGTTTAAGACCCTTGATCCTCTTGGTGAGGTACTTTTGGGGTCTTTCTAACTGCTGCAGGTGTCAGGTAAGGTACATCCCAAATGGGGCATTGTACTCAATTATGGGCCTGATAAGGGAAGAGTATAGTGGCACAATGACCTCTCTTGATCTAGATGTGAATTCTTTCATGATAAGGTGGGTAATATAGAAGGTCTTCCTAACCACCTTGGCAATGTGAGTGTCAAATGAGAGGTTACTGTCAACTTGGGTCCCTAGGTCCCTGATTACTTCTTCCGTACTTAATGGATTACCACCTATGTGTTAATTTGTGGGTACTTTGTTTTTCCCAAAGGGTATGACTATACATTTTTTGGCATTCAGTTTAAGGCCATGGCTCTGGCACCAGTTATCCATTTCTATGAGGCCTTTCTGAAGGATGCTTGTGTCCGCTGGAGTATCAATTATGGCACCCAGTTTGCAGTCATCTGCGAACTTTGTCAGCCACACTCCTCCTTTGTTTGCTTGCACCTCGGAAAAATAAATGCCGAACAAGAGGGGTCCCAGGACCGAGCCCTGTGGGACACCGCTTGTGACTGGCTTAGAGTCTGACATGGCTCTAGCAATTCTGACCTTGTGGGTTCTGTCCTTGAGCCAATTTGCAACCCCTCTTATGACATATGGGTTTACATTTAAGCTGGTGAGCTTGTCTATGATGCCCGAGTGGGGTATTGTATCGAAGGCTTTTGCAAGATCAAGGTAGGCTGTGTGAACTGCCTTACCCTCATCAATGGCCTTAGTGACTGTTTCAAAAAAGTCGACCAGGTTCAAAAGGCAGGATCTGCCCTTGACAAAGCCGAATTGGGTAGGATCCAGTGTCTGTAGGTCCCCAATGTCTTTGTTTGGTTTCATATGAAACCATCGAAATTACATTACATCGAGAATCACAACACCGAGACGAGTACATCGAAATCGCAAAGCAGCGAAAACGGAAATCTTCGACATTCACAACATCGACTTTATGGAAAGTGCACAACATACAGCAGGCAAGTTATGAATATAGTCCATACATACTGCAATGGTAGGAAAATAAGCAACTGATTGCATATCTGGTTGCTTCAAACATCATATTTCCAGTAGCAAACTTATATGCTGAAACTAAACATATATATAACCTCCAAATATAAACTGACACCTCAACTCGGTATATGAAGCAACCGGATATGCAATCCGTTGCTTATTTTCCTACCATTGCAGTATGTATGGACTATATTCATAACTTGCCTGCTGTATGTTGTGCACTTTCCATAAAGTCGATGTTGTGAATGTCGACGATTTCCATTTTCGCTGCTTTGCGATTTCGATGTACTCGTCTCGGTGTTGTGATTCTCGATGTAATGTAATTTCGATGGTTTCATATGAAACCCTTTGTTTATGAGTTCCATAATGATCCTCTCCATAGCTTTGCAGACCAGGCTCGTCAAGCTTATGGGGCGGTAATTTCCAGGGTCTGTAGAAGCACCTCCTTTGTGGAGTGGGACCACTGTTGCTGTACACCATTCTTTGGGTACATATCCTGTAGTAAGGCTAAGATTAAACAGCAGCCTTATGTGTGGGTTTAGTTCCTCTTGGAGTTCATGTAGCACGCAACCCAGGACACTGTCTGGTCCCATTGATGCTGTGTTTTTAGCTTTGGAGAGGGTGGCTCTCACCTGGGCATCTGAGATGTCAGGGAGGCTACACTCTGCTGGGATAGATATTTCTCCTTTTGGGGGGGAGGGGGGAGAAATTTGCACTGAACCTGTCTGCCAGTATGTTGGCAATGTCTGTGGGTTCAGTGTATTTTTTGTCATTTTGGACTAACTCTGAGCATATCTGGGAGTTTCCACCCAGGTTTCTAACACAACTAAAGAAGGCCTTGTGATTGTCTTTAGTGTCTTTTGTGATTTTGCTGTCAAAGTTGGCCTTGGATGATTTTATGAGTGATCGTAGTTTTTTGCTAGTACTGATCAGAGATGCCTTCCCTTTTGGGGATTTTGCTCTGTCATGTAGTAGCTTCCTCCTCCTGTTGTAAAGCTTGTTAATGGCCGGGGTCCACCAGAGAGGATGCCTGCCTTTGGGGGAATGGGTCTTGGTTTTATTTGGGATTGCATGATCCATGCATTCTTGAAGGTGTCCGTAGAAAGCGTTTATAAAGGATTCAGCGGTGTGGGCTGTGGTTTCCACTGGCCCAGGGGCCATGAAGGATACCACTTCAGTCTTAAGAAGTGTGAAGTCAGCTTTTGAGAAATTCTTCACTGTGGTTTTTTGTGCTGGGGGTGGGGACGGGATGTGGATTTCCAGTGAGATTAATTTATGGTCTGATCTCACCAATGAGGGGTATACTTCCGGTGTGGAGCATTGTGTCCCCATGCTTGTGATGATCAGGTCTAGTATATTATCTCCTCTTGTAGGAGTGGTGACTAGTTGTTCCATTGCATTTGAGTTTATGAATTCTAGGAACCTTTGGGCTAGGGTGTTGGGGCTTGAGTAATGCTCCCAGTCTATGTTTGGGTAGATGAAGTCTCCCAATATGATGGTATTTGGAGAGACATTCATACTCTCCAGTGTCTTCAGGAAGGCTGAGTGGGGTTCCTGAGTTTGAGAGGGTGGTCTGTAGCATGCTACAAACTGTAGGGCAGTTTTGCCTATGGTTAGTTGCACATGGATGGTCTCTGATGCTTTGTGCATTGCCACTAACCTGGAGGTGTGGGTATCTTTGATGAATATGGATACTCCCCCTCCTTTTTGTGGTTCGGTCCAAGTTTTGGGGCTGAAAATCATGATATGAGGTATAATCTGGTAGTGCTGGGGTGCTCTCAGGAGCCTTGAACCAGGTTTCAGTCACTGCACAGACATCGATGTTCTCCATACTGAGGAGGGCTTCGAGAGCATGCATCTTGAGGTTTAGACTTCTAGCGTTAAGCAGCATTACCCTTAGTTTTTTTTTCCACTTGTGTTTTCTAGGGAGGTGGGTTTGTCTTTTGAGCCTTGCCTAAAAAAGGCACTATGGGGGTGGCAAGAGCCTTGGACAATATCTGGAAGCCCAGGGGTGACAGGTGCAAGCCGTCCCTTGCGAAGCAGCATGGCTTGTCAAGCATGTCATCCCAAGCAGACAGACATTGGATCCCCTTAGATTGACACCAGTAATTGAGCCAATTGTTAAAGCTGATCATTTTGTCTTTGTACTGTAGCATCATTCTTGGTGAGGGTAAGATGCTGCTCAGGGTCAGGGTCATACCGGCCTGGGCTACATAATTAGAGAGCTCCTCTATGTCTCTTTTCATGTAGTCCAGGGAGGTATGTCTTAGGTCATTCACACCGGCATGGACAATGACTGAGTCATATTTGTACTTGCTTTGGAGTGACCTTAGTGCTTGTGTTATATGGCAGATTCTAGCACCCGACAGGCAGCTTACTGTAACCCTTTCCTTGTTCAGTCTGGTGAGTGGGACATCAGTGTGTCTGACTATGGAGTCACCTATTACAAGTGTATCAGGCATGTTGTTTGGTCTTAAGGGCTGTGACTGTTTGGCACACTGACTTTGTGAACTATGTGTTGCATGTGCTTTGTTTTGAGGTAGTGGTTGCTTGGATGTCTGCTTTGGAGGCCTCTGTTGTTTTGGTAGATTTTTAATTAGAGCCTCCGAGTATGTTTTTGTGTGTTTATGTGTTTGGTTTGCAGTTGTGATAGGTCTATGTGAGACTGGGTTTGTGGTGTGTACATATAGTTCAGTTTTCTAAGGGTAGTATTATTCTTGCTGGAGATTTTAACTGTATTTCTGACATAAAATACTCTAGTACCAGTGGTAAAAGGAAAATTCCAAACATAGCTTAATTATTGAATGAATTTTCAGATTCATACATTATGAAAGATATTAATAACTTTACTGACACTAAGTCAGTGTTCTATACATTCTACTCACATAGACATAATTCATATTCAAGAATAGATAGGGTATTCATTTTTAATAACTTAACTGATTTCTTATTAAACTCAAAAGTGATTTATTGTCCCTTTTCGGACCATAATTCCATAACATTTGATTTTATAATAAACTCCACATTTAATGTTCAAATTAAAAGGATACCAGCCTACATAATTAAACTCACAAATTGTATTGATTTTTTTCACTACAGAAGTACAAAATATTATTGAATTTAATAGTACACAGGGGACTTCTGAAGTATACATTTGGGATGCTCCAAAATCTTACCTATATGGTAAAATTATTGACTGGTATAAAAAGAAAATAATTTTGTGGGATAAAGACCTTCAAGATATACAAACAAAGTTAGATACTTTAAGGCTTGATGCTTCAAAGAATCCAGATAAGAAAGAACGAATGAAATAAATACCTTAAACAATAAATACATGGAAATTTTAAACCATAAAGTTATGATAAACCTTGAAAAATATAAACTTATAACTTTTTCTATAAATCCTAGATCCATGAATAACAAAACTAAAAGATTAAATACACTTCAACATATTAAAGAAATCTATTTATTCTCCAACAAAAAAGGTATCTGATTTACCAAATATATTGAGTTTAGAGAATTTTTTTTTAAATGAAACCAACCCAATGATAGCATTAATAGTACAAAAGATATTCAGTCTTTTATACATAATAATACTATAAAGAACAGACTATCTGAAGCACAAATACAATTAATAGATAAACAAATATATTTTAAAGAAGTAAAAGATCAAATAGCCAAACTTAAGCAAAATAAAGCTCATGGTAACGATGGTATCATTTCTGAAATCTGTAAGGTTTTACCTGCTAAAGCGTTAACTCTACTACATACAGTATTCAATATAGCTCAAAATAATAACATTATACCTCCCTCTTGTAAGTACACATTTATTTCCCCCATGCTAAAGTCTGATAAAGATCCTGTAAAATGTGCTTCATATAGACTCATTTCGTTATTAAACACAGACTATAAAATATTCATGTCTATTTATGCTGTTATCATAAGAAGTTCTATTAATTATAAAACTCAATAAGAATAAACAACAGCTACCACCAAAAGCAGGTCTCCAGGTCCAAAAAGCCAAAATAGTCCAGAAGCATACAAACCAAAGAAAGACCAGGAGTAGGCTGTAGATTCCAGTATAAAGACAATTTAGTGTAGAACAGACACAGAATAAAAAACATAAGTGCTTTTGTAGGTATGTACCCCACTTCATCAGATGTAAATATATTGCATCTTAACCTTCATTTTATACCCTGAAAGCACTAGTCACATGCTATTAGATAATCACATGACCAAAATATTTAAAGCCACACATACATATATACCTTATATATAATTGTAATCACTGTCTTATAAAAAATAACAGCAATGTATTAAAAATAATTTCATACAAAGATACATATATAAAACTTCATATAAAGAACACATATATAAAAAATAGATACTTAAAAAAACTGACTTTTTCAATAAGAATAAATGCAAGAAATACACACAAATTCATCTAAAGAGGGGCCTTTTCTTTAATATGGGCTTCAGGGGTACATAGTCATTCAGGCCCTGTCCACTGTCTGCCTTAAGCCTTACAATCCATTTGGCTTCCTAAGCCTCTGTCTTGTTGTGGACATCGCCACCCCTGATACTTTCATACACCCTACCTATTACAAGAAATTTAAAAATATGTTCATCGTCAGTCTCACAAACATGTTTAATACTCTGTCCTTTCTATTAATGTGGTACACATGTTTCCTAATTCGATCTTTAAACACTCTGTCAGTTTTACCAACATAAAATTTCAAACATTTCAAACAATGGGCAATATACACTACATGTTTGGTGTTGCATGAAGCAGAAACATTAAAATTATACTGTCTTTTTTCATTTGGATGCATAAACTTGGTACTAATATCCAAGTAACTACAAAAATTACAATGCCTACACATAGTCAAACCTCCATTTTCTAAGGCATTAGCCTTACTCCTTGGGAAACATAACTTTCTTTTAAGGGAGAGCTCATTCCTGAACAAAAATCTATTTTGTTGTTCTATAATGTTACTGACACCCTTGTGAGATGTCAGAATTCCCCAATTTTTCCTAATTATGCCCATATAGGTCTGTACATCAGATGAATAATATAAGGGCATCCTGAGCATCCCTTTGTTACTAGCTTTCTTAGTGACCTGCCTCTTAGAGAAATATGGTTGTGCCACTGAATCTCTGAGTCTGGTGACCTCCTCTACATTATTCTTCACCATCTGGCCATCATAGCCCGTCTCCATCAATTCCTTGGTAATACCTTCAGTACATCTCAAGAAGTCAGACTCCCTCTCATTGAGTCTAGAGGCTCTAAAAGCCTGGTTCCTTACCACACTCTTAAAAATATATGGGGGGGGGGGTGCATGTGCATACTGTCATATGATAGTAAACTATTGACATGACATGGTTTCCTGTATTGACATGACATGGTTTCCTGTATTGTTTTGTATACAGTCTATTGTTCTCATCTATCAAAACTGCCACATCCAAAAAATGTATGACCTTGCCAGAGTATGTAAATGTGGACCTTAAAAATGCAGTGCTTTCATTAACATACTTAATAAATTCAGTTAACTGTTGAGTAGTTCCACTCCACACAATAAAAAGGTCATCTACAAACCTTCTGAAAAAAGAGATGTATTTATTGAAAGGGCCTCTTAACATATATTCAGATTCTCAGACCACCATAACAGCATTGGCGTAGCTATTGGCACATGACGTGCCCATAGCTACGCCATTGTTCTGCCAATAAAACACATCCCCAAATAAAAATACATTACAACATAACACTATCTCAAGCAAATCCTTGATGAGTTTGATCTGTCTGGCGTCACAAGAAACCTCTCTATACTAACTATACCCAGATCATTCGGAATTACGGTGAAAAGTGATACTACGTCCATGGTGACCAAGATGTAACTATCCCTATCACTCAATACTTGCATATGTTCAAATAAGTCAGTTAAAATCTTTTCAGTATCTCTTCGTAGCTGTGGTACATTATTAAGTAAGGGTCTCAGATTCTTCTCTGTGAATATGGAGATGGACTCCATGGACCACCCTCTCCCAGTGACTATCGGTCTCATTGGTGGACAGATTTTATCTTTGTGAATCTTAGGTAACCCCTGTATACAGGGGATAACAGGATATTCTATAAGGAAGTAATCATCTAATTCCTTGGTTATGGAACCCTCACTCAATAATACATCCAATTTCAATTTAATCTGATGCACCATTCTATCAATCTTAGTACGAGTAATCTTCGTATAGAAACTAACATCACATAACATGTTAAGCATAGCATGTTCATATTTGCTAGCATCCATGATGACAATAGGCCCACCCTTATCAGTGGGCCTAATCACTATATCTGTATTTTCCTGTAACTGCACTAAGGCCATCCTTTCATTTCTAGTAAGATTGTTTTTCCTGAAGCCATTGTTATGTTCTGTATTACTAACATTTTGTAATCTATACACATCCTGTATATACATTGTTTAGAAAGCATGTATTAATGGATTCACATTGGTACATAACAGCTAGGTTTCTTAAAAGCATTCATCTCTCTGTCACTGCCATTAAACATCATCTTAAGGGTTAAATCCCTGCAAAATGTTTTAATATCAAAAATGACTTCAGTAGGTTCTGAGTACCTACTTGGTATGAAAGAAAGTCCTTTCTGCAAAATGTTCATTTCTTCATTTAAAAGTACATAACTCGATAAGTTCCAGACTAAGCCTTCTTATAGGTTCATAGGTTCATAGGTAGGTACTAGGCTATCTGCCCGATGGAATTTATAAGCCTAGCCAAAATGTGTTGGCTTTCACCACCCCCTTAGATTAGTTCCCTGTGCCTCTGTCCAGCAGAGCCACTGAAGTGATCCCCAGGGTAAACTTTCTGTTTCCCATCCACTTGTTAAGGTTTCTCTTGGAGAGTGCTACCGAGGAGCTCTGCCTAATGTAGACTGGAATCTTGTTCCAAAGCATGGGAAGTCTCTGGGACAGGAATATATCCCTCCAGCACATCCTATTTATTGTTGTGGTGAGGTTTAGATCCCTAGAACATGTGGCTCGAGGGGATAAGCTTTTCTTTAAGTGGATCATGTCCATCAGTTCTGGGTTGGACATGGCCTTGTACGTCAGGCAGAGATCACCTCTGAGTAGGCGGTTTGCAACCGAGTACAGCTGGAGTTTCTTCAGTCGAGCTGCATAGGGCATCTGTTAGAGGCCAGTGATCCTCTTGGTGAGGTACTTCTGTGGTCTTTCCAGCTGTTGCAGGTGTCTTGTAAGATACATCCCAAATGGGGCGTTGTACTCTATGATGGGTCTGATGATTGATGAGTAAAGGGGCACAATGACCTCTTTTGATCTGGATGCAAACCCTTTTGTGATAAGGTGGGCCACATAGAAGGATTTTCTAACCACTTTGGTAATGTGATTATCAAAGGAGAGATTACTATCTATTTCAGTCCCCAAATCCCTTATTACATCTTACATATTTAGGGGACTACCACCAATGTGGTAGTTTGTGGGTACTTTGTTTTTTCCAATGGGGATAACTATGCACTTTTTGGCATTTAGCTTGAAGCCATGATTTTGACACCAGGTATCCGTATTAGTGAGACCCTTTTGGAGGATGTCTGTGTCAGCTGGAGAGTCAATTATAGCCCCTAGTTTGCAGTCGTATGCAAACTTGGTCAGCCGTAGTCCTCCTGTGCTTGTCTGTACCTCTGAGAAGTATATGCCGAACAGAAGGGGTCCTAGGACTGAGCCCTGGGGAATGCCACTGGTAACTGGTTTAGAGTCAGACCTAGCTCCTGCAACTCTTACCATGTGGGCTCTGTCCATGAGCCAGTTGGCAACCCATCTTGTGACATAGGGGTTTAAGTTCAGGCTGGTGAGCTTGTCTATAATACCAGAATGGGGAATGGTGTTGAAGGCCTTTGCAATGTCTAGGTAGGATGTGTGTACCACATTTCCCTCATCTATAGCCTTGGTAACTGTCTCAAAGGAGTCCACCAGGTTTAGAAGGCATGATCTGCCCTTAACAAAGCTGAACTGGATAGGGTCCAGTGTTTGGAAGTTCCCAATGTCTCTGTTAATGAGTTCCATGATGATGCGCTCCATAGCCTTACAGAACAAGCTAGTCAGGGTTATAGGGCTATAGTTCCCGGGTCTGTTGTGGCTCCACCTTTGTGGAGCAGAATAACTGTTGCTGTGCGCCACTCTATGGGTACGTAACCTGTGGAGAGGCTGAATTTGAACAGTGTGTTTAGGTGAGGAGTTAGTTCATCTTTGAGCTTATGTAGGATGCAGCCCGGGACACCATCCGGTCCCATTGATGCCATGTTTTTGGATTTGGAGAGGGCTGTTTTAACCTGAGAGTCTGTGATTTCAGGGGCACTACTTTCTTCTGGTATGGTTGTGGTCCCTTTTGGGGGTGAGAGGGGAGGTGAAGTTTGCGCTGAACCTGTCTGCCAGGATGTTGGCAATATCGGTCAGTTCAGTGTATTTTGTACCATTCTGCACTAACTCCGAGCAGATCTGAGCATTGCCACTTAGATTCCTGACATAGCTAAAGAATGCCTTGTGGTTATCTTTGGAATCCTTGGCAATTTTTCATTTGAAACTTGCCTTGGATGATTTTATGAGGGATCGTAGTTTCTTGCTGATACTGATGAGGGATGTCTTCCCTTCTTGGGATTTTACTCTTTTCTGTACTAGTTTCCTCCTTCTATTTTATAGCTTGTTTATGGCAGGAGTCCACCAGACTGGTTTCCTTTTCTGGTAGGAGTGAGTCTTGGTTTTGTTTGGGATACCATGATCCATGCATTCTTGTAGGTGCCCGTAGAATACATTAGTAAAGGATTTTGCGGCTTGGACAATGTTATCCTTTAGCATGGGGGCTTTGAAACTTTCCACTTTGGTCTTAAGTAATATGAAGTTTGCTTTTGAAAAGTTTTTCACGGTGGTTTCCTTGTTCATGGGTGGGAGCAGAATGTGGATATCCAAAGTGATTTGTTTATGGTCAGATCTAACCAGCAAGGGGTTGACCTCCGGTGTGGAGCACCGGTCACCCATGTTGGTGATGACCAGGTCCAATATGTTGTCACCTCTGGTGGGAGTGTTGACCAGTTGATCCAGGGCATTTGAGTTTATAAATTCTAGGAAATGTTGGGCAAGGGAGTTAGTACTTGAGTAGTTCTCCCAGTTAATGTTTGGGTAATTTTGGTAGGACCTTTATATTTCCCAGTGTTTCCAGAAATGCGGAATGGGGTCCTGTGACATGTTGGGTGGGTGATCTGTAGCAACCTACAATTTGAATTGCAGTTTTGCCCATTGTTAGTTGCACGTGGATGATCTCTGAAGCATCGTGCTGTGCCACTAACCTGGAGGTGTGGGTATCCTTGATGAATATGGATTAGCCCCCACCTTTTGTATTTCGGTCCGGGTTCTGTGGCTGAAATGTATGGTATGAGTTGTAGCCTGGTAGTGCTGGGGTGCTCTCTGGAGCCTTAAACCAGGTTTCTGTTACTGCACATATATCGATTTTCTCCAAGAAGTTATCTGCCCTTCGAATTTCCTCTTCTGCTGACTTCTGCTCCTTCCAAATCTCTCACTGGTAGGGGAAAGCAAAGTTTCTGTTGTACTAAAGGTTGAACACCAGCAGCATTATGTTGTGTACCTGCTGGTACAGCAGATTCAGCTGACTGATGCACTTGTGCTGTTGTAAGAAATATTTTTGGTCTCTCTTCTGTTCCATTCCATTTTTCACTTGTTAGTGCTGAATTAGCTTGTACAGCTCCACTCAAGATCATGGATTCACTCACAGGAATCTGCATTGTAGTTGTATCCACTTCTGCTTCTTTCTCGGCTGTGCTCTGCCTTGGAAGCTCCCTCTCACCACCCAGTAGTTCCTGTGGTTCATCAAACCGTTCAGTAGGCATGCACACATTCTCTGAATCTGAGCTGTTGACTGTAAACCTTGGCTAAGAGAAGACATTGCCAAGTAAAAAGTCTTTGTGGTCTCTTTCCACTTCCTTCATCTTTATTTTACTTAATTTGTGCTCATATGTAGAGACTGAGTCCAAAGTCTCCACAAAATAAGTGTCCAAGGTAGCAATGTCAGATAGTGATAAGAGCTCACCATATAAAGTTTTAATTGAGGAAGATAAAGACTGTGTCTCCCTATCAGCTGTTGCAATTAGCAGTTTCATATAGCTGATGCCGGTGTGTAATTTAACCTTCTGCCACTTGGTTAATAATACAGGTTCACAGTTTACATGTGAGGGCATTTTCAGCACACGAAGCTACCATGGAACTATATCTTCCTTAATGCAGAACTCCATATGAAATTCTTCTTAGAGGTTCCTCTTTAATTTAAAGAGTTCATTCTCTATGGTGTGAAGTCCATATTAAAGAAAAGGCCCCTCTTTAGATGAATTTGTGTATTTCTTGCATTTTTTCTTATTGGAAAAGCCAGTTTTTTATATATGTATTTTTATATATGTGTTCTTTATATGAAGTGTTATATATGCATCTTTGTATGAAATTATTTTGAATACATTGCTGCTATTTTTTATAAGAGAGTGATTACAATTATATATAAGGTATATATGTATGTGTGGTTTTAAATATTTGGGTCATGTGATTATCTAATAGCATGTGACTAGTACTTTCAGAGTATAAAATGAAGGTTAAGATGCAACATATTTACATCTGATGAAGTGGGGTACATACCTACGAAAGCACTTATGTTTTTTATTCTGTGTCTGTTCTACACTAAATAGTCTTTATACTGGAATCTACAGCCTACTCCTGGTCCTTCTTTGGTTTGTATGCTTCTGGACTATTTTGGCTTTTTGGACCTGGAAACCTGCTTTTGGTGGTAGCTGTTTTTTTAATCTTATTGAGGGTTTTATAATTAATAGAACTTCTTATGATAACATCAAAAGAACAATAACTTTAATTGATCGGTAAAAGCCTTAAAGAATAATTTGACTTGTTAGTTTAGATATTAACTGTACCTTCGACTCAGTTAATTGCAACTATCTTTTTATCTTACTGAAGGACTTAAAATTTTCTAATAGCTTTATTAACCTTATAACTCTATTATATAATGAAAGTCAAGCCTACATAAAAATAAGTACAAGTATATCTCAGAACATACCCATTGTAAAAGGAACCAAACAAGGTTGCCCTCTATCTCCACTTTTATTCACATTAATTATGGAAACTTGGGCTAACCTAATAAGGGATAACAATAATATACAAGGATATATGTTAAATTGTAATGAAACATCAAAAATCCAAATGTTTGCTGATGATGTATTTGGTGGTACTAACCCTACCTTACAAGAATTGTTTAAAATATGGATATATTTAAAAAAAGTTCTGGTCTTAATTTTTGTAATTCTAAAACACAGATTCTTCTAATTGGTTCCAAAAGTTAAAATATATAAGACCAATATAAAAATATATATACCTCAGTCGCAACAAATAACATATTTAGGTATAATTATAGCAACCAATATTAAATACGTCTTATACCTAAATTATAGTAAAAGTACAACTATCATAGAGACTCTAATTAGTAAGTGGATCAAGATTTTATTTACAATGGATGAAAAACTTTCCATTATAAAGATGATCTTGCTTCCAAAGATTTTATACATAATACAATCTATCTCTATTCCCCCTACAGGCTCTCTTATTAAAAAATTTAACACACTGCTAAATAACTTTTTATGGCATCCGATAAAGCCTAGAATTGCATTGTCCTATCATATGTAACCCCTGGAAAATGGAGGTATATCTTTACAAAATCTAGAACTTTATTCAATTTTGTCAGTTATTAAAACAATTGTTTATCTTATAGATGGACAGTATTTTGCAAAATGGAAGGAAATTATGTTAAATTTATCCAAGAATACCAAAAACAAAAATAACAAACATCTACCACAGTTAATAAATAATTCATTTATATGGAATTTGAGAGAGCATTTTTCCAATTATACCATTCAAATGCTTAAATCTACTTATATAATTTTAATTCTAAGGGCCTTTAAAAACTATATATTTAGGTTTAGAATCTTTGAAAATTGGCTGTTCCTCATCCTCCCTATTGCCTATACACAAGATATATTTATATCTGCAGATCATTCTAAAATGTTGTTATATAAATAAAAACAATTAATGTTTTGGCATCAAATGTTAAATAAAAATGAGGCAAAATCTATTAATGCTTATAGATGAATATAACCTTAACTCTCTACTTTGGTCAGATTTGCAAGAGTTTAGAAAATATATTCTAGATAAGCTAATTTTAATCCCCTCAAATGCTAAAAATGCAATACCCAAACTTATTCAATATTTGATTTTATACAGTATATCATATATTTATAAAGCAATTAAACAAGATATAGATGTATATTCAGATAACTATTTGAATTCATTTTCAGTAATCAATAGTTTTATTCCCTCAGAAAAAGAAAAAGTTAATTTCCTTCAGTTAGCCAGCAAAACCACTTCCTCCATTAAATTGAAAAACTTCACACAGAGATTTTTACATACATCTTTCATCACTTATAATACTTTACTAGTTAAAAATAGCATATCGTATATTTATAAAGCAATTAAACAAGATCTAGATGTATATTTAGATAACTATTAGAATTCATTTTCAGTAATCAGTAGTTTTATTCCCTCAGAAAAAGACAAAGTTAATTTCCTTCAGTCAGCCAGCAAAACCACTTCATCCATTAAATGGAGAAACTTCACATGGAGATTTTTACATAAATCTTTCATCTAACCTCAGAAAATGAGTAAGATAACTAATCAAGATGTTGTTTTCTGGAGATGTAACGTAGTAACAAATGCTGATTGGAATCATATATTTTATGACTGTGTATTATTAAAGACATTTTGGGAAGAAGTTAACACTTTTTTACAGGCAATGTTTACAGACAATTTTATGCTTACAAAGTCACTTGTATTATTCAATACACCTGTCCCAGACTGTATAAATAAAAACAAATATTCTTTGCTCTTGTCTATACTATCCATTGCCAGGAAAATAATTACAAGAAATTGGAATTCCTCATCAGTTCCCTCATTTGAAGAGTTCAAAGGTCTTCTCCTAGAAATATCTAATTTAGAAATGTTAATTATAAAATCTAAATCTACAAGGAATACAAACTTATATTACAAATGGGAAAAAGTACATGAATTATTAGTTAAAGAACTGGATAAATGATTAATGCAATAATCATTCCTTTTTCATTAATCTTTTATTCTGTGTTTTAATTTTTCTTCTGCTAAACTAAAATTAATTGATCCTGTTATTCGATATATAGTGAACATCATTGTATATAGTTTACTGTGCTATTATAGTTATTGTATTAATTTTTTTCTTTTTTAAATATTGTATTTTAAAAAATTTAACTTATTCAATTTTTTTCAAAATATCTGTTCATTATATTAATGTTTTTAATAAAGCTGTTTAAAAACAAAGAAGTTCAGAGTAATGGCAAGTGTGGAAGAGAAGTGAAGAAAAGAGTACAGGCTGGGTGGAGTGCATGGAGAAGAGTGTCAGTAGTTATTTATGACAGACGATTACCAGTAAGAGTGAAAGGGAAGGCCTATAAGAGGGTAGTGAGACCAGCTATGTTATATGAGTTGGAAACAGCGGCATTGACAAAAAGGCAGTAGTCAGAGTTGGATGTGGCAGAATTAAAGATGTTAAGATTTGCACTGGCTGTCACGAGGGTAGACAAGATTAGGAATAAGTATATTAGAGGGTCAGCCCAGGTTGGACAGCTTGGAGACAAAGCCAGAGAGGCAAGATTGTGTTGGTTTGGACATGTGTTGAGGAGGGATGCTGGGTATACTGGGAAAAGGATGCTAAGGATGAAGCTGCCAGGTAAGAGGAAAAGAGGAAGGCCTAAGATAAGGTTTATGGATGTGGTAAGAGAGGAAATGCAGGTGGTTGGTGTGACAGAGCAAGATACAGAGGACAGGAAGAAATGGAAACAGATGATCCATTGTGGTGACCCCTAATGGGAACAGCCAAAAAAGAAGAAGGTAAGATAAAAAGTACATATGTTTTTATTTTCTGTTCACAGTCCTTTACCTATAAAGGAAATAAATATAAAGTGACACTCATATGTTTCAAATTTTGATCAAGTAATTTCAGTTGTCTCCTTCAGTGAAATTAATCTCTTCCACTATGTCTATTATCATTTGCATGTGTTTTATAAACACAGCAAGACTGGTTCTGCAACCTATTCTCAGCATTCCAAATTCATCACCTATGGACAAGAAGTTATGACTTCACTAACAGTAGGTTAAAAGTAAATTCAGTCTTTTAGCCATATATTCCATTAATAATATGAACACATTTCCAGGGACTTGCCATTTTTGAAATAACTTAGTTGAACCTATCCCAAATTATTTATTTACTTGAATCGATAAAATAATTTCACTTTTGTCCCCTAGAATAACAATATCCCTTATATAAAGTCAAATAATCTTTCAGATAAAGAAAAACAAAAAAAAAAAAAAACAAATGTAATTTCAAACTTCCAAATCTGCAGCTTTTCTACAACTCAAGTTTGGCTTAACTGCTTAGTACTTCCAATCAATCTGAATCAAATGTAATGTATACCCTTCTTTGGATAATGAAAATGAGATCCTTATAAATAATTGAGGAATTGATGCTAAATATGTTCCCTTCATTCCAGCTCTGTGGCACAGAGGGATAAAGCCTTGACTGTGACTCAGATGACCTGACATTGATTAACAGCTTGGGTGTTTGGAAGAACTGGACAGCTGAGGATGAGAATGAGTGTCTTATGCTGACTCTCCCATCCTGGGGGAAAGGAGACTGTGGTTCTCAGCAGCCAATTGCTCTTGTGTAGGCAGAGTCTTGTAAATTCACATTGGTCATATACTGGGAGAGACATAACATTGGCAATCCCAAGGCAATGATAGTAGCATGCCATGGGGAGAACAAAGAATGCCCTCATTGTGTTATGGGTGCCCATATCAGCCAACAAGGGAAGGATTAGGTTAATGGAAAGGGAGAACTCCAATGGCTGCATACATGCAAGGATCAGTGATCCCCAACCTGCATGTCCTGGGTCTACATTGTTAGGGAGAAGTGATGGTTCCTGCCATGCAGGCACCTGGGATGTAGCAGTCAGCCAGAGCTGCCCCAGATGAAGGTCATGGTAGAGGCTGCCATCAAGAGGGCTTTGTTGAAGCAGTGGGGCTGTATTCAACATCCCCTGCAGTGGCTGCAAGACTCAGAGGGTCATCACGCTCCAAATATCAAGTCTGGTGTAATAACCCTGTTAAACTTTTTATAGTCTGAAGGTCTGTCTGCCCAGGTACCCCTGGACAAGATTTTCAGTGAGAGTTTCTGCTTCAGTATGGTAATTCAGTGGTTCCATGCCCCCAATCCCCCAACTGTAAATCCACCACACTGTGTCATACCACCCCCTTGTGCATTGCCAAAAATCTTCCCCATCACCGTTTGTCCATCCTCTGTTTGTCTGTTTTCCTTTGTGAACCCTACCTAATGTGTGACCACCCACCTCTGTCTGTCATCTGCCTTTTTGTGTTTTGTCCTAACATTTACTGTGTCATAGCTCTCATATCTTTTTTTGCTACCCTTTACCGTCTCCCTCTTCCCTTACACATTTTTAAAAAAGGCAGTCTATCCCCATCAAAAAAATATCCTCCTCTCTCACCTCCTCTGGCACAACCCTCTATGTCATGATACTGTGCTTTCCTTGTCTACTCTCCCCTTTTTAAAACTTTCCTATGCACCCCCTTTCCATACTTGTAAATGAAATAAAACAAACCAGTGTTGATCAATGGACACCTGAGAATAACAGCATTAGCAAAGTGAGTTTGCACTCTTGCCAGCACCACTTGGCTAATGTATGCAGAGTTTTTCGTAGTCAAGTCTCAGGATATTAGTGCAAGGCCATGCTTACTGGTAACTTCAGAAAATTACAAAGATATATTGGACTTGCATGTATGTGCAATAAATATACATATATGCAAGTATTCCTGCACTCTTTTTAGATTAATTTCCAAATTTCAATTTCTGCAAAATTTTCTTGGGTAGTTTTTTTTGGCTGCACATATGCAAAAACTAGTACCACTTGTTTGTGTTTACTACATTAACATATTTGCACATTCACTTTGCATGTTTGTGCAAGGTATGATGATGAATTCTATCATTAGTTTTTGTTATAAAAAGCAATGGGTTCTTCTGAGCTGTTTGTGGCTCTGGGTTCAGACCATTACAACTATGCTACTGTTTTTTTTGCTGTAGCACTATTCCAAGTCATTTTTTATGTATTTTGGCAATGTGATGTGAAAATATTCATTTGCTACATATTTTATAACCTTTCTGATTGAAATTACTTCATTTGCTTAGAATAATTCTTAATAATTTGTAATATTCTACTTTATATATATATATATATATATACACACACACACACACACACACACACACACACACATATATATATATATATATATAGAGAGAGAGAGAGAGGGGCGGTGTATTACCCTAGACTGAACAAGCACAATGTTGACATCTGTTTGGTAGACATAATTTGTTCAACAGAAACGGATGGTCAACATGCGCACGAGATCGACAGTTCCAGAGGAAGGGGAATATTCCCTTTCCCAGGGATTGTGAGATCTGAGAGTAAGTATATATAATTAGCAGGAGTGTGGGAAGTGTAGGGGGGCTTGTCCCCTTGCAAAAAC
The DNA here is from genome assembly GCF_019279795.1 of Protopterus annectens. NCBI lineage: Eukaryota > Metazoa > Chordata > Ceratodontiformes > Protopteridae > Protopterus > Protopterus annectens. Next base: position 837,649,103 of record NC_056737.1, read on the forward strand.
CCTTGCTGTTGGTTTAGCCTGCTCTGAAGTAATCATCAAAGCACTCACATAATATGTTGATGTTCCATGTTTTGACGTTTTTATGTCAATAGTTTGGATGTCGAGATTGTGCTCATTTGATCTATTATAACAGATCCATATATGTTTGCTCCATAGTCTTAACCTTCACTTTATCTGGACTCAAAGCTGAAGTTACAGTGCTCTTTAGATTAATATAAAGACTTGGTCAATAAACTAACTGTTATTGAAGACATAACCTTGTCCATGGGTGATGAATTTGGAGTGCTGAGAATAGGTTGCAGAACTAGTGTTGTGTTCACAAAAGACATGCAAGTGATAATGGACATAGGGGAAAAGAGTTAATTCACTTAATGAGAAAACTGCAGTTACTTAATCCAAAAGGGAGCTATTTACACTCACTAATATGTAAGTAGTACAGGCTATTTGAGCACTTCCTGGTTATATCTTTAAGCAAACTATTCTAGCTACTAAATATCTCCTCACTAGAAAAGTAAATCTCTGTCTTGTAACAGTTCATTTTTCTGTTGTTTTAACTGTAAAAAATTACTTTTGTTCTTTAACTAAACTTGCTTTGCTGAAACTACCCAAGTAGGCCCCAGCAGTAAATATATAGCTACAGTGGGAGTGTGGCTTGTACTTTACAAGTCAAGGTGTCAGAGTTGAACTGCTTTGTTACAGATCTACTTATTGATTGGATTGCCATTGGTTCCTTATTTCTATATATATAAAACCAAGTGTTTTATCTGCTGTTGGCTATTATGGCAATCTGCATTTGGAGCCCTTCCTGTTTACATTTTTAAACAAAAGAATATAGCTACTGAGTATCTCTACACCAGATAAGTGAATTTCTTGCTGTATTTCCACAACAATCCCTTTTGTTGTTGTAGATTTCAAAAGCCAGTGCCTCTGTTAAGACCTCTTATGGTAATGCCACCCTTCACTGCTATTGTCATTTGTATAAACAATTTAAATCCTTTTCCCTCCTATTATTTTCCATAGATCCAAATACTGAGTGCCCACCCATTCAACCTGTATTGCTATTGAGAAACTTCCTTTATAAATTCTCTCTAATGCATTTGAAACTGTTTGGTGGTGTAAACTTTTAGTACCTTATTTTGCCTTAGTGTTGTTTTACCTTGACTTAAATTGTCATATTAGCAGTACCTAGCTAACTGTCGAAATTACTGGGATAACATTGCACTTACTACACTTTTTTCATGGATTTTATATTAACAGGACCGAGTTTATTCACCCAGTGCTAGTAGGCAGAAGCCTGGTCTATTCAAGTTGGAAAACACATAGGAAGGGTTCTAAGGGTACATTTACTAGTCAGAGGGCTTATTGGTTATTTTTCTGTGTTTTTAGTGGCTGTATAAATTTGGCACATTTGTGTGGAGCTCATTATTACACAGCGGTGGTTAGCAGTATCCTGTATAGTAGCAGATACCTGGAAAGTAAAATTTGCCAAGAGAACTACCTCTGAAACTGTACCATCTAGACTGTTGATTGTAGAGAAACCGCTTTGCTCTCTGAGAAGTATAGAGGAACTAGTTTGCTTGTTGGGGAACACTAGCCCTTAAATTTAGTATTATATTGCCTAATCTTGTTCCTTGTCCCAAAAGCACCCTTAATTGCCCTCTTTAACTCCTTGTGTGCCATACCGTTGTAGTTCATCTAATTCTAAACCTGAAATCATGGATATGCACCTTCCCAATTTCTCCACAGTGAATTTGGTGGACATGGGTATATAGAGGCAATGTAGCAATTGTCTAATGCTCACTGACAACCATTTAATCCTTAAAGAAATACAGTATGTAAGAGATGTATGTACAAAATGCCATTGGAGGCAAAGCTATCATATGCAAGCACTAATAATAAAAATCAGGTTTTCAAAACACACACTCTATATCCACCACACACAGTATGCACTTCACACACAGACCAACGTATGCTAAGGCACTCAGATGAAATCTTCCCAAACCCTAAAGACTGCCAAAATGCTTCACCTGCAGAATTATCCTCAGCAAACCAAAAAACACTCAATGAAAGCAACACTTGATGTCCAAGATGACTACACACTGATCAACAGCTTAATTTCAGCTCTCCAAGTGTGAAAAAAGAAACTGAGAAAGAACAACTAGCAATTCTGTCAGCTTGAGAAAAAATTCAGTTACTGGCTAGTAAGTATACTGCCTGAATGCCAGGAAAGAAGGAATTTAGAGAACTTGAAAGAAAATCAATTAGAAAAAGTGAAGAGAAAACACTGACTGGGAAGAATCCTATGCTGTTCAGAAAAAAAGAAGCCCGAGCCTCATCTTTGGTCCAAGTGGTGGCTTCCAGTAATTCAGAAGAAAAAAATAAATCGGATGTACTCAGAGGTGATGAAAATAAATGAAACACTGAAGGAGTATATCAACTCAAGTAAAAGACTGGAAACAATAGAAGAAGCTTTAACTAGCTATTTAGATGAACTGATAAAACTGCAAAAATCAGAGGTTGAAATGAAGAAAAGACTGGCTGAATAGGAGACTGCTCAAGAAGAACTTTTCAAATAAAGGTTGAGTAAAAGACAGAGTGCATAGAGAAAACCTGAGATTTTCTGCTGTGCTAGGGAAATCAGAAGGAACAAATTGTATTAATTTTACGAAAGCAGACATAAACAAAGGAACTGGTATTCCATGGCAGGATTTGTTAATTAAAAGGGCACATCAACTGTATGCTCAACACCTAGCCATAAGAAAGCATCCAAGACCTGTATTATTAAAGATGCAATCATACCAGAAGAAAGAGTTGATCCTGACAAAACTGTGATGAATGGAAAAGTATTAAAAATTAAATACAACAGAGTGCTTGTGAAAAATGATTATTCATTGTGCACCAGGCAGAAGAAAAGCAATTTTATCTGAGGAATTAGGGAATGTCATGAAGCAGGTGTGAGATACAATCTGCTGTATCTGTCTGTTTTCAGAATATTTTTTCCTGTAGGATCAAAGACATTTTTTGATGAAGAACAGGCTAAGGAGGAAATACAAATTTATCTAACAAAAAAGAGCCATCAAACAGAATAGGACTCTACTTCTCATTCTTCTGACAATAAAGCTCATAGAGAGACTTTGCTGGTGAAACCTGATCCAATGTTCTAAAGAAAAAGAGACAGAAAAAAGCACAGGAGTTGACTAATAGAATCAGGAGTACCTTAGACTTGAACCAGGGTCTAGTGTCGGGAGATGGAGATAAACAGGAAGAAGACCAGCAACACTGAAATTAGTGAATAAATGTGAGATTATAAACCATCAATCACATTTGTGAAATATGGATTTGCAAGACAATATGGCTGAGAAAGAATAGATATTTGTTGACTTGTTAAATTTCTGTGTGGACTGTAAAGCATATACCCTACTTTATGTAATTATTGTTTAGAATGGCACTCAAAGGAAAAGAAAAGTAATATAAACTGCATGTTATACAGTAAAGCAATTTTGTGTAGTATGTAGTCAGGGGACTGAGTCTTTTCAGTGACTCTTGTGTTGGATAAAGATATTAAAGTAAACAAGTACTTTTTTGTTATAAGAAACATAGGCTTTACAATGCAAAGATTAAAAAGGATGTACAAAAGCAAGTTTAAGTTAATATGTTACAGTCTTGGGTTGCTGGGATGGGCTGTAAAAGTGCATTCATAATGTTATATGTAGAGTTGAGATGTTTTCTCTTATTTTTACAAAGGTGAATATATGGATTAATTTATTTGGCTTAATCTACTAACATGTGTTTTTGCAAGTAAGTAGCTTAAAAATAAGGCAAAGGGCAAGATTCATTAATGTCTGCACTAAGTGTACATGAGCTGTATTCAAAAACATCCCTACTACATTTTGTGTGCTTTCTAGTCACTCAGAAAGATTACACTAAGTGTACGTGTAATTTACACAAATTGTGATAACCTTTATGAATCCCCTTGATATTTAAGGCTGCAAGAAAATAAGTAGGAAAACTAAAATTAGGAAGAAGAAGTTATGAGTTATGCTTGTGCTGTCTGTTCACTCAGAACAGTGTACACTTAGCGTAGGTGTTAATGAATCCCAGTGAAAATGATGAAAGCCACGAGGAGTGCTAAGATTCTCGCAAATGCAATGATATTAGCTTTCTTCCTTTAGCAAATGTTCAATGGGAGTCAAGAAGTCTATAGCTGAAGACAGTTGTACATTCTATTCTGTTCTGAGTAAAATTAACAGATTCCTTCATCCATCTGCAGAGTTGTTAGCTGTTTTTTTTTTCTTTTCTCATTACTATGTTTCCATGGACATGAGCTGTCTACAGGTGTAAGCAATTAATCTTGATAGTTTTGAGCTGAGGGGAAAAACAAAATTTTAAGGTACAAGGGCAAGCAGTTCAGTAAAACATAAAGTTCAAAATAACTGAAAGTGAATAATAGATAGCAACTTCCCTAGCAGCCTTAATAATTTAACGTATCTAAAAGAACAGTGCAGAATTTATTTTTATTTAAAGATAATAGTGAGTGTACTTTTTCTTAAGACTGAAAGTTAATGTTTCCTGAAAGCATACAAGCTGTTTTTCACATCTGGGAGGGGAATAGAAATAAAAAAGAACAGACCCCAATCAGTACAAGTGGGAGCACAGGTTATGATATGCTTTAGCATGGGTAACCCTAATTTTAGGTTAGGTAATGCCTGTGGCTAGAGCTGGAGGACTACATTTAAATTTTTCACTCACTCACGTAACCCTCACATGTGACCTCAAACTGGTCTGTGACATGAATAGGACTTGTTGGTAGGACAGATTTGTGTCCCAGAGACTCCCCCATCTGTGGAATAGATTCCATGTCAAGCAGAGCACCTCATTATCCCTTTTAAAAATGCAACCTGGATAACTGGATGGGAAACAGAAAATACACTCCTGGGATTCCACCTGTGTCCTTGCTGGACTTGTATAAACATGGGCTAAACTCTTGGCTGGGCTTATAAGGGCCTCAGGAACAATAGCCTAGTAACTTCCTATGATCCTATAAAGATGTACATAGTTTTATGTGTTGGTTCTAAGTTAATAGGTCACAGAGGTGTCCTGAAAATGTAGTCAGTGCTGAAAAATGTGGCATAGGTTCAAATGAAGATGACAAGAAGCAACTGTATAAAAGATCAGGTTGCCAAACATTAGTGTTTGCATGTAACACAAAAGTTGGAAATACACAACAAAAAAGCTGTTTTGTATAAAAGATGGGAACAATAACTTCTTATCATAATGGCTACACTATCCATATTATTTTGTAACGTAAATGGCCATACAGGTATAGACAAAACAGTAAGAGTGTTGAATTATATTAAGAAATGCTGAGTGCAAACAATGCTTCATGAGAGACATTTAAGGAATGGGTAATGGAAATTAAAGAGTTATTAGGAAAGATAGAAATTTCTTCAGAAGTTATAGCTAGTGAGTGGGATAAAATGAAAATGAAGTTTAAAAATAGGGTAGAAATAAAAGAAAAGATATATAGTTAAGACATAATAGGAATTATTTAGAGGGGTGACACAGGTTAAAGTATTATAGAATAGGAAGAGGCACAACTGCAGACTGCTAAAGAGAAAATAATGGAGTAGCTGGATAATATGCATGAGTTTAGAAAGATTTGCTGTTAAGCAACTATTTTCTGATAACTCCAGAACACGAAAACCTTTAGCATAATGACTTAGGCAACAGATAGTAGAAAAGGTAGTCACCAAACTATATAACAGGAAAAATAACCAGAGGTATTAGAGATATTGTAAACATTTAATGAAAAATTGTATAAATCAGAGAAATGTGGAAATCTAGAACTATCCCAAATGAAAATATTTATGGAAGACTTAAGCCAAAGTTAGAGGTAGATGAGGCTCAACAATTTACAGTTAAGGCAGGAAGAGATGACATAAAAATGGTGATTTTAATCAAGCTGCAAGAATGTCTCCAGGAACAGGTGGTATTCCTGTTGAAGTTTGGAAGTTAGGAGGGAAGAAAGTGATAAAGATGTGGGAGGTTTTGTTAACTCATTAAGAACCATAATAAGGCCGGAAAAGGGGAATTGTCAAACAACTGGAATAATATATTTAGCTTTGTGCAAATCCTGTCCCAGTTTTTATGTAGGTAAAACTGAGAGAAGACTGAGGGACAGGATTTATGAACATATATACCAAATTAGTACTAAAAACACTAATAATGCCCTATTCAGGCACATCAGCACCTCTCAGAGTTGTAAGGAATTTAGTTTTAGTATTTTGGAGAAGGTTAAGAAAAACCTGAGGTGGTGATTTTAGGAGCCGCATAGAAGAGGGGGAGACTAGATGGCAAATCAAATTGCAAGCCAGTATTCCACCAGGCTTAAATGAAATTATTTCTATAAAGCCTATATTAAATAAAAAAGCAGATCACATGAAATTAATTTTCTATACAACCTGTTACTTATAAAGAATAACAGCCTTTTTTATATTTTTCATTTGTTTTTCAACAATGGAATGGGTATTTAGAAATGTATTTATTGTAATTTTAAGAACATCTAATAGATATTATGCTTGTAGCACTTTAAATCAGTTGCACCAGTTTTTAATGAATGACATCATTTTAAGGAAAAGGTATTTAAGGGGGGTATTTGTGAATACACACAGATTCTGATGAAATCCCTTTGGAAGGGAAGAAAGTGCTCGATTTGTTAATCTGTTTGTGGTTTTAACAATAAAGTTACGGCGGGTGTTTCCTAGTGTTGGCGGTCTTTTTACAGTTTTCGAACATATAATAAGCAGGTTATGATCGGAGACCCAGTCATAATCCTCTATATTAAATTATCACTTAAAACATAGACAAATGTTAATTAATATAAAAGAAATCAAACCATATCAACATGTTTCCAGTTACATACCTTATACATTGCTTATGTTCTTTTTTATAACTATCATCAGTCCAACATTGCATGAATTGCTTGCAGTCCATTACATTTACACTCACCCTCCATACCGCTCAACTATCTAGATTTTCGCAGGACATCCAGATAATTGCTTCATATTTTTGGTCTGTTTCTCATAAAATATGAGGTTTGCGGACAAAGCACTGAAGACTGAAGTCACTGAATAATGATATACTTTTGAGTTTCATAGAATGTGTCCTTCAGGAAATGGGTGCTAACACATCCTGTTATTCTAGCAAATGAGTTTGTTTGCGGAAGTTGGATCCAAGTTACAATTATGGACAGCAAGCAGAAACAAATCTTTTATTTCTGCCACTGTCTCTTGCTGGACTGTACTGGTATATTTTACAGCCTAGAGCTAGACCTCACCTTAACAGGGGGTGATTAACATTTGTTAAGGTCAGTCACACAACAGTCACACAACACGCTGGTGCTTAACTAGTTTGTCTTTTACTGAATATCAGTGTAATCACTATGCTCCATGCACTACAAATATGTAAAAAAAAAAAAAAAAAACTAACATTTAACACTACACATACAGCCACACCCAATGGAACCTCAACTGAAAAGCCCATAAGGCAAATCAGTACACTACCCTGGAGTCTAGTCAGTGGGGACTCCACTGTGCGGCATACTGATGCCCCACTCATCTGGCTGCATAAAAAGAAAATAATGATCAGTTGCTTATCTTGAGCCAGGATCTGTCAAGTTACACATGTACTCATGTCATTGCACCACAAGTACCAGTATGATTCAATCATAGTCCATGTCGGTGTAAGTGACCTGAGATGTACCTCCCTAGACTATATGAAGAGAGACGCTGGAGCTCTCAGACTGTGTGTTGCAAGCTGTTATGTGCCTAGCACTGATTAGCATTCTACCTTCACCAAGGATGATGCCATAATTCAAACAAAAGATGATTGACTTTAATAATTAGCTTAGTTTCTGGTGTCAGTCTGAGGGGATACAGTATTTGTCAGCATTGAAGGATATGGTGAACAAAACACATTCCTTTGCCAAGGATGGTCTGTACCTATCCCCTCTAGGCTTTCAAACAGTGCTAAAAATTGTCCTTCCTATAGAACTTTTTTTTTTTTTTTTTTTTTTTTTTTTTTTTAGACAATGCTAAATTGACAAACCTTCCAACATAACAAAATCAGCTAAAGGTGTTGCTGCTCAGTGCCAGGAGTTTAAACAAAAAGCTCCACTCTCTCCAAGATCTCCTCACCTTGAGAATGCAGACATCTGTGCAGTTACCAAGACATGGTTTGAAGCCACAGAAATTAACCCAGCAGTGTAAGGCTTCGGTGCCTTCTGCACATTTAGACCAGTAACTGCACAGACAGGGACTAAAGCTGGAGGTGTCTTGATCTACATCAGTTAAAAGCATATCTCTAAGTTGGTTTAAGAGGACAACATCCTAGTGCTTCCCCATATACAGATTACCATACACAAAGTCCCATACCACATCTTAACAAGTTACAGGTCACCTTATATGTCACAGAAAACCCATAGCTCATGGGGGACTTTAATTATCCCTCTATAGACTGGGAATACTATAGAACCACAGATTTGCAGGCATAGAGACACCTGGACTTTGTAAACACAAACACCCTTGATCAGATAATGTATATGCCCACAAGAGGTATGAAAATAATTGACCTGGTGCTCACAAATATGGGAAAAAACTGAACCCCACCCACTGTCATGACCTCTCTGGTAAGATCAGATTACAAAGCATTCCCCTTTGAAATAAAAATCAGTCCTCAACCACAAGTAACCCTGCAATTATTAGGAACTATTCCAAGGAAAACTACATTTTATTAAGCCATAACCTCTCAAAATTCCAAGCTCCCCCAAACCCAGATACATATCATCCTGTGTAGAATTGTTCACAGAAACTCTGTACAACCATGTTAATGGTAACATAGTGGCTGCTGTACCTACTAGAAGTAAGACAAAAACAAACTGTAAAAACAAACCACCTTGGTGGAATCCCAAATTAAACAGGTTGCACAACAAAAGAAAAAAGTAATAGCTAAAATTAGGTATTGTACCAATCAAGAAGATAAAAATTCTCTCAAACTAAACAGAAAACTAAGAGGGCTAATTAAGTCCAAGAAAGACAATTTTGAGGTAAAGATATCTTCCCAGGCCAAGGGCAACCATAAGGCCTTCTTTAGTTATGTCAGAAACCTCAAAGGCAGCACATAACAGTGTGCTGAATTGGTTGTAAATGAAGCCAGGTTCACTGAGTTAGGAAATACAGCAAATCTACCGGCCGACAAATTCAGATCCAACTTTACCCACCACTCACCCCGAGCCACGTTCCAGAAAATACCATCTAACATAACCCTTCCAAATATAATTAAGGAGCAAGTCCTAGCTGCACTCTCTAAAGCCAAGAACACAGCTTAATGGACCCGATAATATGTCAGGATGCCTCCTAACTAGCCTGAATTATATAACCTATCAGGGCCACTGAAGTCACTATCCAGTATAGCCTCCGAAAAATCTTTGTGCCACACAAATGGAGGACTGCAATGGTCATCCCTCTGCACAAGGGTAGATCATCAACAGATCTCAGGAACTACAGACCTATTAATCTGACTGGTCTCATATACAAAACCATGGAAAGAATTATCATGAAAATGATTAATAATGACATAGGAAACCTTCAGACACTGGATACAAAAGAGTTTGGTTTTCTCAAAGGCGGGTCAAGCATACTAAACCTGGTGGACTTCTTTAAGGAAGCCACCAAGGTAATGGATGAGGGCAAAATGGTACATACTCCCTACCTTGACATGGCTAAGACATTTGATATAATACCACACTCAGTTGTTGTAAACAAACTCATGGAATTAGGCATAAACCCCTATTTAACACACTGGACATCCAGCTGGATCACAGATAGGATCCATGAAGTTAAGATTGGACAGACTACCTCCACAAAGAGTCCAGTCACTAGAGGAGTCCCTCAATGTTCTGTGTTGGGTCGACTTCTCTTAAGCATCTACTTCTTAGAAGTCAAAGCAAACATCAAACCCTCTGGCTGACCAAGTTTGCAGATGATTGCAAACTAGGAGAAGTCATAAAATTCTCCCAAGATGCTAACATCTTACAGGAAGGTCTAATGCAAACATATGACTGGTGCCAGTCATGGCTTAAAACTCAATGCCAAGAAATGCATAATAGTACCTTTTGGGAAACTACCTCATTGATAAAACACCATGAAGAGTAGATCCAGTAGTCAGGGATTTGGGGACATATGTAGATAAGTAACATGGCCTTTGACTAATGTGTATAAGGTAGTAAGAAAGTCATTCCTTATCACTCAACTTACAAGTAAGGGCATGGCATCTAGGTCCAAGGAGGTCATCATACCACTGTATTTGGCCCAGACCTACTTCTAAATACTGTAATTTCAATATACCAAAGACCATAATACCAAGACCAGAATGCCAAAAGTTCACAATACTGAAAGTTTAAAATACCAACGTCCATAATACCAAAAACGAATGCACACATACAACCCCTACACCAAATCACTACTATACAAAAACACACTGTAAAGTTCCAAAAACAATGAAGAACTCTTAAAAAAATAAAAGAACTACTTACTTACCTTCTCTCTATAACCCAACTAAGTGAGGGGCTATGCCCCCCACCCCCAACTATGTATAACAACTCCGGAATTGTACTACAGTGGGGAAAAAGGAATATGCCTGTTTCTTACCTAATAGTACTATACACACTTCCACTACTGCTGGGAGTGTACAAAACATCCTCCATATTTGCTCACATACTTCCTATACAAATTTAAAGAGATATACCTAATTTGCGAACACTAAATACGTTTATTACATGTGGTAGTCTGCACTTTCAGTATTGTGAACTTTTGGCATTCCGGTCTCAATATTATGGCCTTTGGTATACTGAAATTACGGTATTTAGAAGCATATCCATTTGGTCCTCATCAGACCCATCATTGAGAATAATGCCCTTTTGGTATGCACCTGACCTGGCTCATACAACAACTGGAACGTTCACAGAAGTCTCTCATGAAAAGAATACATAGTGTAAACACAATGTCCTGTATAGATCACCTGAAAAACCCATCTCTGTAGTCTGGTTCTTACAGACTTTTGAGAGCTGATCTATGGTTGGTGTACAAGGCATCTTTCAAGCATGCTCTGATGGACTTTTTGCATATCCACAGAATGAACAGCATCAGCACAACAAGATCCAAGGACCTAAACTTTACTTACAACATAAATAGTACATGTTGGATGTACGCGTATGCATCTCACAGAATTCCTATTCTCTAGAACAGACTTCCCATACATGTGAAGCACAGCCTTAACCCTATTCAGTTGTAACCTGGACCAGTGGATGAGAAATCAAAAATTCACTTCAAGTCTGGCGCTTATGTTTCTGATGGACAGAGGCAACCATTAAATCATGACCTAACTAGCATACAAATTTTGGAATAACCTCTAAGGAACAAAAACTGGTAGGATATATTAGGAATGCATGGTTAGGCTTATAAAGGCCATAGATGTTGTTAGCCTGGTATACACCTATGAATCTATGAAGATGGCACTGAGGAAAACTGGATTTTAAATCTGCTTCCTGTAGTATGTAATCAGCAAGGACTGCCTGTGATAAACTGTATATCTGCACAGTAAGTGAGACAATCTATGCAAGCTTGGTTTGAGTATATCCGTTTAATAGTTTCTAAATGAAAAGCCTGATTGGCTTGCAGATTCAGTGCAAAGTCCACTATGGAATTACAAAAATACAATACATAAATACAGGGTCAATGTAACCTGGCTGAAACTTTTATAAAAACTGCCAGAGTTTCTGTTTCCTTCTTGTGCACATCGGGGTAATATAAAGGAGTATTTAAAGATAGTCACCAACAAGTTACTATACCCTGGACATAGGTAAAAGAGAAAGCAATACAGTTCTAGTTACTCTTGTCTTATAAACAGTAATTGAAAATACTACTTAGACATAATCTTCTGAATACAAAAATAATAATTCTTTCATTTGGAATCAGAAAAAGTACATCTGAATAAAAGGTACCCTTTTATTATTTTGTTTAAAATATAATAATTCAGTTTTACTGATTATCATGCTTTATCACAAGAGGGTGCAGGAACAAGCAATGTTTCAAATATATATTAAACAAATGTATTATGTCCTTGGAATGATGACATTTACAAGATCATGTGGCAGATTTATTTCAAAATCTGCCCTTTTTCTGAAATGTACAATTAACACGTACTGTTTTTAATATCTGAAATGTCCTTTGGTAAACCACATGCCAGCTTCTAAAATGTCATGTGCAGGTATTTCTTAAATATTTTGCAGAAGAAGATGCTGTTTTCGTAAAGTGAAATCTAAAATATCCTACAGATGTTTATTATATTTGCCCTAGCCAGAGGCAATATACTGCAGCAATCATTTAGAAAGTGTGCCGACTGACTAGCAGGTCTTATTCTCCTTTCTTGTTGTCTATTAAACAGCTGATAACATGACAGTGATTGACGGACAGTTTAATACATGTGAAGACATATATATTATGCAGCCTTATTGCTGAAACATTAGCAATTCTTCTCTCTGTGGCTATGTCATTAATCAAGTTCCATTACCTTGCAGCATTATAAAATTGTAGTGATAGTGTTTAACATTTTAAAATGAGAGACTTTAATGAAAGTGAATTATAATAATGGATAAGGTCTTAACTTCACAGATGCAAGGTACAGGGTTTAAATCTTATTTCTGGTTATTGGCTATGCTTGTAATAGTCTGCAGACTAATAGCATAGTATTTACCTATGAACATATCACTATACTACTTTCTGTTTAAGGAAAACAGTAACTAGCATTTTTATTTTCCAGTCATTTTTCTCCCAATTTCCATTACATGATCAAGGTTTCTCCTGTTACCAAGCTGGTTTGTATACACCGTCAGGAAGGAAGAGCCCTACAGCATCCCACTGGAGTCTGCTGGCATGGGTTTAAGTGGCAGAAGCAGTTCCATCATTCATTCTACAAGGAATCAAGGGTATAAGTTTTAAGCCCTAACGACTTCCACTACCTATTGTGAAAAGCATGCTCAGGGTTCATTGTGCATTTGGCCTTAGTAAGGGTGTCCAACACTGTTCCAGGTATCTGGATCTAGATTTTGATGAAGTCTCCTGGTTGGAGATGAAAGCACTAAATCTGCCTTGTTTTTACCTTCCGGTTTAAAAATATCTTTACTTGTGTTTGAATAAATATTTTTCGTGGAAGCCTGGTTCGTGTACCTTATTGGTGGACAGTACATTTTATATTCTTCTGAATAGAAGATTTTGAAGGCGGGACAGCCTTCATTGATACCTGGAACAGTGTTTGTGTCTGAATACTGTTGTGTGCTTTGTGCTTGTGTGGATTACTCGTTTTTCTTAGTAAGGGTATGCCAGCCACTTATGCATGTAACATAATGTCTCACAAGGTCCTCCTCCCCTAAACTGAATGCCTCCATGTGGTGTCCAGTTTCCACCAGGGATTCTAACATGGGAATGGTGCCTAGACATACACTCCCAACTATCCCCCCCCAACTCCAAGACAGGCAGGCAGGTATTTGACCCATTACTCCTCTCCCTCCCCTCACTAGTGCCTCCATTGCCTGGGTAACTAATCAAACCCAATTTGTATGTGACATAGACAGGGCTTTGCCTTTCTATGCCAGTTGAGTTGGGTTAATCCTTATTTTTATGGCAGTAGAATTGTTAGAAGCAGACAATAAAAATAATGAGTTGGCTAGAACCGGGGAATATTGATGAAAAAAAAACATCATATTCAAGTAACTTAATGTGCAAGTACCCCAGGTAAAGATGCTCCTCAGAATTATTAAAATTCTTAACTAGTGATGTGGAAAAATCTTCTCTTCCCCTGGTAAAAAAAAAAAAACAGAAAAACATTTAAACTTAAATAAATACTTTTTAAGTGAAAATGCTGTGTAGTATTATGAGGAAGCTTTATTATTCTTTATTATTAATTTTTCACTCTTTATATAGTCATTAAAATTAAGTTATATAAATAAAGTACTCCTCTAAACCACAACAAATGAAGAAAAGTAATAGAAAGTGAATGGAAACCTCATTTGCCATAAACCGCAACAAATGAAGAAAATTAATACAAAGTGAATAGAAACCTTATTTGCCAAAGGGAATATTCACAGAAATAGTTCCCCACTTGAGCATTCACAGGTATGTTCTTTACATTTAATAGCAATCGAACACTAAAGGTACTGACTTAAGTCCATTGGAAGTACATAACTATCATATCCTTCATTTTAAAACTACTAAACAGTTGGGATATTACAGCGACAAAAGTAGCCATGATGGTTTATTTACGAGCATACATGCTGAACCTATACCTAGCCATCAGCTACAAATCCTTTACATCACAGGTCCGATTGACCTAAAGGGAGGGGTGTGTGTGTGTGTGTGTGTGTGTGTGTGTGTGTGTGTGTGTGTGTGTGTGTGTGTGTGTGTGTGTGTTTGTGTGTGTGTGTGTGTTAACCCTTCTGGACAGAGATAATTTTTCAGAGTGTCTCAAGGAAGAAAAGCCTCTAAAGTAAACAGATGAGGTATTACAATCTGCAACATGTAAAACTGACAGTGCCAACATTATCCATTATATATAGTACAAATCCTATGTACATGTAGAAGTAATGTTTATCATAAACAGCATGCGCTGGTAAATGATCAAGCAGTGTGAGAAACAACATACAGCATACATGTACTGACTGTAACTAGTGTTTACTAATGTCATGAACCTGTCT